>NW_018239129.1:1347-1865 GCF_001263595.1 Phalaenopsis equestris | reverse complement strand
ACATGTCCATACCCTATGGTGCCATTTTTACTGATCATCATAAGCTTTAACCATGGTCCAAGCCTTGGTTAGCCACCTTAACCCAAGCTAAAGCCCAAAACCGTGTGGTCCCACATGGTTAAAACCTAAACTCATGCCAAGAGGCCACCTCAGCATAAATTGAGCTGAGAGCTCCTCTTCTTGACACCTAAGCAGTGGGGCTAAGCTCTCTTTTGGCCAGTTAAGCATCGCCTTAGCCATTTTCTTAAAATCTACCCCTCACGCCCATGGAGGGGGTGGTAAAAAAAAATTTTCACTGAGGCCTTCTAAACTCTTTAGAGAGCTTCCCTAAGAGACCCTTAGTTCATTTCAATCCATTTCCCCCTCCGAAATGCACCATGGCAATCCAATTTTGAGCCTAAATTCTTGCCCGAAACCAGGACAAATCTCAATCTCAAATTACACATCACCAAACTTCCAATAGATTGGCTCTACACCTTCACAAGAGTGAAAGAAGCCAAAGCCCCATCAAATCCCCC
>NW_018239129.1:281-889 GCF_001263595.1 Phalaenopsis equestris | reverse complement strand
CGGCATCGAATAGAAGCGCGTCGCGTGGCTGTGCGCCGGATCCAATGATCCAGGCAGCCCGTGGTTTGAATAAATAAATAGGATATTTAAAAATTTCAGAAAATAGCTATTAAGCTTCAAAAATCCATTAAACTTCAAAAATCCTTATCTTTATGTAAAAAATTCAAAAAAATAAAATAAAAATACCCTCTTACTCAGTGAACAGAGGAGAACCATGTGGAGTTATTTTCACATTAATTTGATGCATAAATTATTTTTAAAAAATGAATTAGGGTTAGGGGTTTATAATTCTCCATTCATGTTGAGATATCACCTTGACCCAAAACTTTTATATGTTGTAGCCTCTGTCTAGATGCACAACTTGAGCATTTTTGGAAAGACATAAGAGATCTCTAGATAGAGATCTTAATTTTCTAAATTCTTAAGTATTTTCTGTTCAAATAATTATAGAAAATTGCATACAGCTTAGAAAATTCTACAAATATTCATATGAGTTCTCTCTGGCCAAAGTAGTCTTAGGAAATAATTTTATAATTTTTAAAAATCAAAACATCATTATTTTAAGCAAACCCCAATTTGCTTAAAATATTTAATTTGGAGAATATAAA
>NW_018239129.1:0-256 GCF_001263595.1 Phalaenopsis equestris | reverse complement strand
AGATCAAAATCATTTGATTTTTATTCTCCACTGTGATTAATAAGTCAGAGAATTCACCATAAAAATTTCAAAGGATTTTGAGATCATTTAATATTTTTAATTGATTTTTAAAGATCATTATTAAAGTTAATATTTAAATGAATTTTAAAAATCAAAATATAAAAAATTATCAAACTTAGTTTTTTGAGTTCTCTGATATCAGGGAAATTTAATAAAGATACAAATATATTTAAAATAAAAATTTAATTTTTTAATT
>NW_018239128.1:4513-8401 GCF_001263595.1 Phalaenopsis equestris | reverse complement strand
CCAGACCAACACCCAGGGTCAACCCTAAGGGTCCACTAGTCCTAAGGGTGAATCATATTGAGTTTCCCCCACAGTGACCTCACCTACTAAGTATTTAGAGGTTGAGAGCAACATGTGGAACTTCAAGCTGAGTAGAGAAAAGTTTGGAATTTCTAGTGGTGAGGGCTCCATGTCTGATTTTCTAGGAATAGTCAACAAGAAAAATTCTATGGCTAGACCCTAGGCTACTAAGGAAGAAGAACTAAACCTCAACTAAAAATGAGGTCAACAAATGGACCCCCAATAAGTGTGGTGTGTTGGGCAAGCACACCACACGTATTGGCGTTGACCGACGAGATCAATAAAAACCAATACTGACTCCTAAGTCAACAGACCCGGAAGTATGCGTAGAGTTGTGTGTGTGATTTGTTTTTGCTAGGGAATTAGCAGCTGTGTGTTTAATCAAGCTTCATCTGATTAAAATTAAGGAGTAGGGACTCTCGCTGGAGATTGGAGAGTGAATTTTGAGTTATAGAATTCAAAGATTTCCCAAAGGACGGGAGTCAAAATGTAACTGTTGACCCCGAGGTGGGAATTGAGATTCAAATATTGACTCAAAAAGAGGGAGAGTTAGAGTATAAGGACCGACCTTGAATGTAATGAGTCAGAAAAGTAGGATTGATTCAGAAATGAGAATTCAGAAATGAGAATTTGGTCAATTCTCAAAAGAAAGTGTCGGGATGTAAGGCCCGACCTCGAATGTGAAGAATCAGAAATTTAGGGCTGATTTGAAAGTGAGAATTGAAATGTAGGTCAATTCTCAAAAGAAAGTGTCGGAATGTAAGGTCCGACCTCGAATGTGAAGAATCATAAATTTAGGACTGATTCAAAAGTGAGAATTGAAATGTAGGTCAATTCTCAAAAGAAAGTGTCGGGATGTAAGGCCCGACCTCGAATGTGAAGAATCAGAAATTTAGGACTGATTCGAAAGTGAGAATTGAAATGTAGGTCAATTCTCAAAAGAAAGTGTCGGAATGTAAGGTCCGACCTCGAATGTGAAGAATCAGAAATTTAAGTCTTATTTGAAAGTTATAATTGAAATGTAGGTCAATTCTCAAAAGAAAGTGTCGGAATGTAAGGTCCGACCTCGAATGTGAAGAATCAGAAATTTAAGTCTTATTTGAAAGTTATAATTGAAATGTAGGTCAATTCTCAAAAGAAAGTGTCGGAATGTAAGGTCCGACCTCGAATGTGAAGAATCAGAAATTTAAGTCTTATTTGAAAGTTATAATTGAAATGTAGGTCAATTCTCAAAAGAAAGTGTCGGAATGTAAGGTCCGACCTCGAATGTGAAGAATCAGAAATTTAAGTCTTATTTGAAAGTTATAATTGAAATGTAGGTCAATTCTCAAAAGAAAGTGTCGGAATGTAAGGTCCGACCTCGAATGTGAAGAATCAGAAATTTAAGTCTTATTTGAAAGTTATAATTGAAATGTAGGTCAATTCTCAAAAGAAAGTGTCGGAATGTAAGGTCCGACCTCGAATGTGAAGAATCAGAAACAGGATTTAGGTACTGATTTGAAGATGTGATTTTGAAATTCACAAAGAGCTTGTGATGTTGAATTTGCGGTAGTATGTCATGTGGAAATGTTGATTTTGAAGAAGATTTGTAGAGCTTCATGGAGTTTTGTGCAGAATGTGAAATTCTGCGAGGATGTGTAGAGAATTAGTGTAGATAACGATGGTTGTGCTGCGCGCACAAAGAGTAGGAAATTCCGAAAACGGAAGTATCCACTCAACAAGTTTGTTCTATTTTCTTGTTGTTTTGTTTATGACAATTTAATTTCTAAAAATTTGTTTTTAAAGATTTAATTTCAATTTGTTTATTTTCAAAAGAAATTTTATTATTTATTTATTACAATTATCTTTTATTTGTGTTTTATTTATTGTTAAAGACTAGTCGTTTAGTTCTTTGTTCATTTGATCTCTGAACCATTGCAGGGTTTGCAGCTTTCAGCCATTGCACAAAAAGGCAATTGACAAAAAGGCACAACTTGAAAGAAATTCCATTAATCTGCTTCAATAAAGATACTACAGATCAAATGTAAGCTAATGCCTCAAAGAGAGTACATCATGTAATACATGCTGAAATGCATTGAGAGTCATCTCAAGATATGAGTACATCATAGACTGATTACATCAGATATGTGTCATGCTGGTAAAATAAAGCAAGTGAGTCCTCTGCGCTTGGTATATCGAGCTCTTGATCAAGCAGACCTTCTGAGTCATGCTCCAGGATAAGAGTTCCCTTTGCATGTATTCAGAGGTAAAACTCCAGGTCTTGCTGGAATCCATATGGTATCTTACTGTCATCCATCCTACGAAAGGTCACGGACACCCTACGGTGCCGTACTCCTGGTATGCAGTGTTTGGCCACGTCTGCACCGTTGGCCTTGAGAACAAGTACTGAACCAACTGGGAGAGGAATTTCCACAGCTCCTCTGAATTCACCAGGGCCAATTACGTTGAGTTCTTTTCCAAATAAAATATTGCTCTTACTCATGAATGAGACCGTGCAGAAAGGCCTCACAAAGTCATGATGGTCAATGTGCGGAGGAATGCAGTCACCTTCTTCGTAAATGTTGATGATGCAACTGTTAGGAATGCAAGTGGCAGGTAGAATATTTCACTTGACCATTCTCTTTATCATCCACTTTATCATTGGGGGTAACGGATCCACCTGGTCATATCTGAGAATCCCAGGCGGATTCCCCTGTCTGTCGTTTGTAAAATTATAGCAACATCCGCACTGAATGGTGATTCTTCCCTTTCCTCGCATCCACTTCTTTGGCTCGGAGTACGTTCTTTCCATGAGAAGGCCTGCTCGACCTCTATCTCTCAAATCGAAGATGCAATCCAGGATGTTTCTTTCATCAGTTTCAGAGAAAACCCTGGTATATAATTCCAGGCCTTCCAATATGTAGATAAACTTTCCTTGAACCTCTTCATAGAATTCAAATTCTCTTCTGTTTACCTTGCTTATTTTGTAATATTCCACCACGCCGGGAGCTGGCAGCTGTCTAGGACGTTCCTTCCTCCGGGGCTTTTCCTCCGGGGCTTGACGGGAATCCAAACTGGTGCTGGCCGATCCGGAATATAAGATTCCGCCTCAAGCGGGATGTACGATCCTGGCTCCGCGGTGCGCGTTGGTCCGTCCCCGGTGGGACATACGGTTCATTTTTCACAAAATATGGAGTCTGAGACTCATTGGTGCTTGCAGCGTATTCTTCTAAGGTACTGAAACGCTGTAGATGTAGAACATTGCAGTCCGGGAATTCTATAAATGCGCCCGTCACTGATGTCCTGGCTGGTATCTCGACGCTGCATGTTGCGCAACCTCTACACAAGATATCTAGGACCGGGTGTACATCTGATCCTGTCAGAAATCTTGATTCTTCGTCTGTAGTAGGCAGGCTGGCAGAAGTCTCTCTCAGCTTTGGATCGTAGATATGTCCCTCAGGAAAGGGGGTAAGAAAATCGCTTGCATTTCTTTGGCGCTTGCGCTCCTGTCGCAGAAAGGCTCTCTGTTTCTTCCGTCTTGCGTTTTTGTGTTGTGTTCTGCGGAGTGGGGTGTTTGGCAGTTATTCACTGTGGGCAGCTATTAAGCCCCTTGCTGGAGTAGCTATCATGGAGGGCAGTCGGCTAGGCCCCTCCATCAGATCTTGTTCCGTTATCACGTTTTTACCCTTACATGACGCGTCGTCCTGAGTGGTCACCCTCAACAGTGAAGGTAGTCGCCTCTTTTCTTCATTGTTGACTATGCCCATTAGAGGACCGTTATAGTCCATAGCAATCTGGTTGAAATCCATGGCGAAATCTATGACACCTCCTTGTGGCGCCATCGCTTCG
>NW_018239128.1:0-983 GCF_001263595.1 Phalaenopsis equestris | reverse complement strand
TGTTTTACTGGGGTTATATTCTTGTCCACCCAAAGTTTATGGACTGCAGCCTCTGCTAACAGTCCTGGCATTTCATCGTAGCTCCATGCTAAGCAATCTTTGAATTCTGTTAATAGTTTGACCAATTATGCAGATTCTTCGTCATAAAGTAGAGAACTTATAAATGTAGCTCGGGGTCGTTCTTTAGTCCCGAGGTTAATCTCTTTCAATTCATCGATAGTAGATTTAATTTTCTCCGCAAATTCTAGCGGAGAATCTTCTATTGGTTGATCAGTAGAGTCATCCTCTACATCGAGGCAATCCTCTTCTGACTCACTAGTAACAACCATGCAAACATCAGAATCATCGACTGGTCCAACTGTACCAAATCTGAGACATTCTTTAGAATTGGGAGTTCAACTTTTAGCATTCCATAGTTTTTAAAAAAGTTGAAATTTATTTTTTGGCATTTATTTTGGTAAGTGTCCTGTTGAATTAACTTTTGAACACAATGCGAGAAGAAACGAAAAGGTAATTCCATTAATTCATTAGAATCAACATCCAAATTTACATGTTTTTCAACCTCAGTAGAGGTAGAAGCACGGTAAGATTTGATCAGCTTTGAACTAACACTACAAACTTCCTTGACCTCCAAACTCTTGACCTTTTGAGGGAGAATCGGAGTGAGGGTCATAGTATTCACATAGTGGTTTATCCCATCATAGATTGTTTCATATTCATTACTCTCTGTATCTTCTAGGGATATCTCGTACTGAGGTTTCTTCTGCTTTGTCATCATTACTTCATCTTCAGAACTGTCATCCTCACCAATGTTGATAGTTGGTCTAGTCCGTTCAACAATTAAATTGATCTTTCCTCGTCCGCGTCCCCGGCCTCGACCTTGAGTGCGTGAACTAGAAGAACCTCCACCAACTCATTGTAAGGGAGTGGTAGAAGGTTGTTGAAGAAGAGTTTTATGGCCTTCTTTTTGTGATCCTTCTGAA
>NW_018239127.1:0-245 GCF_001263595.1 Phalaenopsis equestris | reverse complement strand
AGGTTTGGCTCTTGTTTGGCTCGTTTGAAATTGATCATGTTCGAAATTGGCTCTTGTTTGAAAACGGCACGGCTCGTGATCAGTGTGTTCGTGTTCGGCTCGATTTAAATATTCGTGTTCGTGGTCGGCTCGAAATTGTCTCGTTAAAATTAAACTGAAAAAATATATGTAATGTGCTGGGTTTGAACCTGAACCAAATGTATGCAAAACACGACGCATAACCACATTACCACAAAAGCAATTAC
>NW_018239126.1:0-301 GCF_001263595.1 Phalaenopsis equestris | reverse complement strand
AAGATAATTGATGGTTCAATAATAAAGACCTGTTTGGGATGTCTACAGTTTTTTATAAAGAAAATTGTAAAGTATTTCTGGATAACATCTTTTAGGAAAGATTTTTAGTATTTTAAATATTTCTATTTTTAAAAACGTTCGACATCAGCTTTCTTATAACTATGATACTTTAATAGAACTGGTTCTCAAAACTATTTCTCTCACCAAAAAATTAAAAACCAAAATGAGTTGTGGTAGCAATCTAAAAAGTAAAGCAATGAGAAGGCTATCCCAAACAAAGCTAAATGCAACACGAAAGAGG
>NW_018239125.1:0-281 GCF_001263595.1 Phalaenopsis equestris | reverse complement strand
TGTAGGTTAGTCCAATTCACTGTGTTCCTAAGAAACGAAGAGTGACTGTGACTTTGATTGAACATCATAAGTTAATACCAATAAGACAATTCACAAGATGATGAGTATGCATTGAATTAAATCTCGTCGGTAGGAAAGATTATTTTTCACTACCCTTTCTAGATCAAATGTTGGATAGACAAGCTGGGCGTAAATACTTTTGTTTTCTGGATAAATATATTAGTTATCACCAAATACAAATAGTTTCTGAGGATCAAGAGAAACTAACTTTTACCAGTCCT
>NW_018239124.1:0-493 GCF_001263595.1 Phalaenopsis equestris | reverse complement strand
TTTTTTTTTTTTTGAAGAATTTGTCCTGCTTTTTCTGTTTTTGCAGGTGGAGAGGAACATTGACTTGGTCTATGGTGGCGGAAGCATCGGTCTTATGGGTCTTGTCTCTCAGGCAGTCTTTAAGGGCGGCCGCCATGTTATTGGGTCTCTCTCTCTCTCTCTTCTCTCTCTCTCTCCACGAAAAAATTGAAAAATGCGACGAATGAAAATTCCGCCATCCTAATCATTATTTTTCTCAAAATTAATTTTAATATGGTATTTATTTTGTTCATGTAAAGTATAAATTAGTAGCATTTAGATATATACCGCCCAATTTTTATGTATTTGTTGAATATTGATGGGACTTAGGGTTTTTATTATTTGTGAGAACATATAACTCAGTACCAGAATGCTGAAGAGAATGCTAGAGTGGGAGATAAACGAATGCGACTCTTCTGGTGGAGTCATTGAAAATATAATAATTTTGAATCTCCGGTGAGATGGAGGGAGGTGA
>NW_018239123.1:5265-7524 GCF_001263595.1 Phalaenopsis equestris | reverse complement strand
TAGAAAGTGCAAGAGAGCAAGATTGTGGCATAAAGCAGAGAGTGAGAGACAGAGAGCAAAACGGGAGAGATTGAGAAGGAGAGAGATAGAAGAGGTGTGAGAGAGGTTGAAGAGAGAGAGGGAGCGAAAGAGGGAGAGAAAGAGGGAGTTAAATAGAGAAAGAAGATAGAGTGAGGGAAGAGGGAATAATATAGAGTCAACAACAGAGAAAAGGGAGGGAAAGTAAGAGAATGAGTGAGAGTAATAGATTGAGTGACATGGAGAAATACAGATGGAGGGAGAGGATGAAGGGGGAAAGAGAGAGATTGAGAGAGTGTGTGTGTGTGAAGGATAGAGAGAACTAAGAAAAAGTGAGCAAGATATAGTGAGGTATAGCGAGAAAGAGTGAGAGGAGAGTGAAGAGAAAGTATTAGGAGGGAGAACAGGAATGAGAATAGAGAAAAAGAGAGAGAGGGAGTAAGAATGAGTGGAATTGAAGAGAAATTAAAAGGAATTTGGAGATGGGGAGAGAAAATGAGAGAGAGAAGTGAGAGTGTGGGAACGAAGAATAGAGAGATGGTGCGATGAGAGAAAAAATGAAGAGAGAGAGAGAGAAAGAGAGGAGGTGCTTGATTGTTTGATTGGTGGATTGAAAGAGTGAAGGGAGCCAGAGAAATGGGGGAGAGCAATGAAAGAGAGAACGGGAAAGTGAGAGATAGGAAAATTTAAAATAAAGTGAAAGGAGAGAGTAGGGGAGTGCAAGAGTAATAGAGAAAGTGAATTTGAAGAGATAGGGAGCAATAAAGGGAGAGATACAAAAACAATATTATAGATAGAAAATAAAGTAAGGGAAGAGAAAGAAAGAGCGGTACGGAAAGAGAATGACAGAGGGCACAAGTGAGAGATAGAGAAAGAATTAAGAAGGGAGGGAGGCAAGGAGTGTTCGTGATAGAGGGAAAGTGAGTGAGTGCGAAAGATAGAGGGAGGGAAGGTAGAGAGAGCAAAAGAGAGGGAGAGAGCGCAACAGAGAGGGGGGAGAGAGAGCATGAGGGAGGGAGTGAGGAGTGAGAGAGAATTGAGAGAATGAGTGAACAAGAGGGATGGGGGTGGAGAGAGAGAGAAAGGGTGAAAGGGTGGGAAAGATGTATAGAGAAATCATGAGAGAGAGTGAGAGTGAGAGAGAGAATAAGAGTAAACTAGAGAAAGGGTGAGAAAGGGAGGGAGAGGGAGTTTGATAGAGAGGGATGGAGAGAGAAAGAAGATAGGGAGGAGAGAGGGAGAAAGAGAGAGGGAGTGAGAAAGAGGGATGAGGTAAGGTAAAAAGAGTGAGAGAGAGAGGAAGGGGGAGAGAGCAGGAGGGAGAGAGGAGAGAGATCAGTAAGAAACAGAGAGATAGGAGGGAGTAGATAGAAAGAGTAGTGAGGCAGAGGGATAAAGAAAGAGAGCATATGATGAGAGAGAAAAATAAAGCTAAGTGAGAGATTGAGAGAGAGAGAAAGGGGAGGGAGAAAAAGAGGAGTGAGAGGGAGAGCAATAGAAGAATTATGGAAGAAATAAAGGGACAAAGAGTGAGAAAAGATGAGAGAGAGAAAGAGAGAGGGAGGGCTAGAGACAGGGGTACAAAGAATAAGTATGGGAAGAATGGATAAATAGTGAGGGAGCAAGAGGCTAAGGACAGAGAAGAAAAATGAAAAAGAGAGAAGAGATAGAAAGAATAAGCTAGAGTGTGAGAGAGTGAGAGAGAAGATAGAGTGGAAGATAGATGGATGGTAGAAAACAAGGAAGAGATAGAAAGGATGGGAGATAGAGGGCTTGAGAGAGGTAGAGAGAGAGCCAAGGAGAGAGGGAGAGAAAGGGTGATAGAGAGAGAAAATATGACGAAGAGCAAGAGAAAAGGAGGAAGTGAGAAGGGAGATAGGTCAATAGAGAACATGAGGGAAAGAAGGAAATAGAAATAGAGAGCAAGAAAGAGATAAAGGGACAATAAAAGAGAGGGAGAAGAGAGAAAAAAAGGCAAATGAAGAAGAAGAGAGAAGAATGAAGAAAGGAGAGAAGAGGCGAGGGAGGGAGGGAGGGAGAATAGAGAAAGAGGGAGGAGAGAGAGAGGGAGGTTTAGAAAGAAATAATACAACAAAGAAGAGAGAGAGAGCATGGGAGACAGAAAAAAAAAAGAAGGGAGATAGAAAAAAGATCTAGAGAGATAGATAAAGAGAGGGATAGAAGGTGAGAGGGATGGAGGGAAAGAAAGAAAAAAGATAGTGAGAAAGGTTAGACAAAGTG
>NW_018239123.1:2745-3095 GCF_001263595.1 Phalaenopsis equestris | reverse complement strand
TTCTCTCTCCTTTTTATGCTTACACTCTCTCTTTGTCTCTCTTCTTCGCTCCTTTTCCTCTCTCAAAAACTCTCACTCTCTTTCTCGATCTTTCACTCCCACTCTCCATAACCCATTCTCCCTCTCAATTTTGACTCTCTGCCTCTCCTCCATCCTTTCTTTTCCTTATTTATCTCTTTCTTTCTTTCTCGCCCTACCTCTCTCCTCCAACTCTCTAAGTCTCATTCTTGTCCATTTCCTCTCTCTCTTTCCCCTTGCTCTTCTTCTCTCACTCTCCCTCCTTCTCTTCCTTTCTCTTTCTATCATTTTATCTTTCTCTTCCCTCTGTCTCCCTCTTACCCTCCTTATTT
>NW_018239123.1:1734-2506 GCF_001263595.1 Phalaenopsis equestris | reverse complement strand
TCCTTTCTCCCTCTTACTTATTCTCTCTATCTTTATCTATATATCTATCATGCTCTCTCTCCCTCTCTTTCTCTATCTCATTCTAATTCTCACTCTCTTATCTTTCTCCCTCTATCTACCTCTATTACTCTCCCTCTCACTTTATCGCTCCCTCTCTCTATCTTGCTCTCTTACCCTATTTCTCTCTTCCTTTCTTTTATTAACACTCTTACTCTCTTCTCTCATTCTCTATCACTCGCTCTCTCTCAATTTCACTTCTTGCTCTATCTCTCTCTTCCCACTCCCACTCACTCTCTCTTTCTCTATCTCTCTATCCCTATCCCACTCTAACGCCATACACACCTCCAAAACCTCCAAACAGCTCTCTTCCTTTCCTTGCTTCGTATCTTTATTCATTCCTCTTTCTCTTCCCATCTCACCCTCTCTCTAACTCTCTCCTTTTCGCTTCCTTTCTTCACTCATTCGTCTCTATCTGCCCCTCTCATCCTCTCTTTAACTCTCTCTCCCTCTCCCTCTCTTGTTTACTCTAACTCTCCCTCCCTTATCTCCCTCAATCTCTCAATCATTCTTTCTTACTTACTCTATCTCTCTTTTGCCCTCTCTATTCTCTCTCTTCTTTCTCTCACTATCTCTCCTCTTTCTTGCTCTATCACTCTCTCTCTCTCCCAACACCTCCCTTTCTCTTTTCCTATTATCTCTTCTTTCTTCTTTCTCTCACTCTCTCTCATTCTCTCTCTCATTATCTTCATCTCTCTCACTATCTCTCTTGGTT
>NW_018239123.1:0-611 GCF_001263595.1 Phalaenopsis equestris | reverse complement strand
CCTTTCTCTCTCTCTCTCTCTCTCTCTCTCTCGCGCTTCCGCTCTATTTCTTCTCACACTCTCTCCTCTCCCTCCCCCTATCCCATTCTTACCCTCTCTCACTCTCGCTTCCACACTCTCTTGCTATCTTTCTTTCTATATCTTTCCTTTCTCTCTCCATATCTCTATATTTATTTCTCACTCCGGTGAGATCTTTCTATTTCTAAACTCTCTTTATTCTCTCGCTCCTTCCTCTTTCTCCCTCTCTCTTTCTCTCACTCTTCCTCAATCTCACACTCCCTCTCTCTCCAATTTTTTCTCCCTTTCTCTTACTCTCTTCTTTTTACTCACTCTATCTTCTACTCCATTTCTTCTTTCGCTTTTCTTTATCTCTTTCTCTCTTTTTGTTCTCCTTTTCTCACTCTTCTTTGTCCTACTCCTAGCTCACTATCTCCATCCCTCCCTCTCTCCCTTCCACTTCTTCTCTCTCCCTTTCTCTCACATTATCTTTTTCTGACTCTCTCTACTCTCTTAATCTTCTCTTGCTTCTCTCTCCTCTCTCATTCCCTTTATTTCTATAAGCTTTTCACTCTTCAGGCTTTCTCTCCCCCTTTCTTTTAGTTTATTTTGCT
>NW_018239122.1:0-745 GCF_001263595.1 Phalaenopsis equestris | reverse complement strand
AAGCAAATTGAACTTCATTGTTGTAATTAAAGTATCTCTTTTCTAAAATCTTAGTTCGCAGGTCTAAACCACTCCCTGTGGGATCGATATCTAGGACTCCATTAGAGCCCTATATTACTTGAGTGATACATATACTTGCGTTGATAAGTGTGACATTATAATTATTGAATATTTATTATGTCCATATTTATCTTGTATTTTTAAGCATATATAAAGTCACGGTCACCCACCACGAATGAAGAACTAGGGTTTGTGACAGAGTCAGATACACTTTTAGTTTCAACTGATTTGTGCAAGGGTTGCCCGACGTGCAACTTTGAAATACCGGCCGAGACATCAACCACGGGCGCATTTATAGAATGCCCAGATTGCAATGTTATTCATTTACAGCGTTTTAGTACATTGGAAGAGTATACTTCAAGCACCAATGGATCTCAGACTTTATATTTTATGATGGATGAACCATATGTCCCATTGGGGACGGATCAGTATGTACCGTGGAGCCCAAGGTCGTACAACCCGCTAGAGGCCGAGTCTCATGCTCAAGATCAACCAGCTCTAGTTTGGGTTCCTGCAAATGCTCAAATAAAGAATGCCCGCGACAGTTGCCAACCCATGGTATGATAGAATACTACAAGATAAGTAAAGTAAATAAAAGTGAATTCGATTTTTATGAAGAAGTTTAGGGAAAGTTCATCAATATATTGGAAGGCCTAGAATTGTACACCAGGGTTTTCTCCAAAAA
>NW_018239121.1:0-491 GCF_001263595.1 Phalaenopsis equestris | reverse complement strand
AAAGTCGTACATAGAAGCTAGCTTAGTAAATAAAATTTCGAAGTACAAGGTCTTTAATTGTCATGCTAAATAATGCTGTAAATTTTAAGAATATCGTTAGCAGAACAGCTTGATTAAATACTCCTTTATTAAATGCATTCATTTTAGAATTAATTGAAGTATTTTTATCAATTTCGAGTTCCTGTTAAATTCTAATGCCTTCTTTCATAATTGAGTAAGATTTACAAGCGGGTGATTTTTAACAGAGGAATGCTCTCCACAATCTCCAAAAAGAGGATACCAAATATTGTACTTTTTGTCATTATCACTCATTACTTTACTATATGCTTTTTCTCTAGATGTTTCCTTCTAGTTTATAAAAGGATTGTTGTATTTAATGATTTTTATTTTAATTGATTTATTTTCTTATATGCTCTAGTTCTCCTCTATAAAAAAGGTCGTAGGACTTATGAGATACTAAGAGGTGGATTGTATTGAGAAGTGTGGAGTTC
>NW_018239120.1:1055-1489 GCF_001263595.1 Phalaenopsis equestris | reverse complement strand
GAGAAGGACAACCCTGAAAAATTGTAAAAGTGTACCTGACGAGTCCCACTTAAAACTTAAAATGCATGTTAAGGAAGTTTATGAAGAGCAGGAAAAGTAAGTTTTGGTGGTTTTCCTAACCCTATGTCATATTTTAGTGAATCTTTAAAAAAAGTTTAATTAAGGATGATTTCATTAAGCGAAGAATATTAAGTTTAATAGGCCTCTTAGATATCCAACAAGTTAGGAGGGGGAAGCAGATCCATGCCTCTCTCTCACCAACTAATGAAAAGCCTCGAGTCCGTTTGAACTCAGTATGTTGCTTAATGGTTCATCCTATGAATACCCTTATTACTCGGTGAACATTGATGTCTCAATTTGATGTCTCAATTATCCCTAAGAATAGGGTAATTATCACTTGTGATTCAATTTAAGAATTATATGGGTGAAGACCT
>NW_018239120.1:0-807 GCF_001263595.1 Phalaenopsis equestris | reverse complement strand
AAATAGGGGTATTAAATTGATTAGTTATTGACTTCCAAAGTCATACCCCTAAGTCGAGGATCATTAAATTTTCATAAGCTTCAAAATTTTAATAATTTAGAAATTTATTGATCTTAATTAAGAAAGTGAGATTGGTTTCTACCAATTAACCCCTTTGTGTTTCAAACATCAAATAAATTGACTAAGATTAGAGGTTACCCATTTTCCCTCCTTGAATTAAGCCTAAATGTTAATTAAGGCAACATTTCCAAAATTACACATTTGCCCATAAGGCTCTAACACCTCATAATTTGTCAAATTCAATTCAAATGACTTTGAAATTTTTATCCTACCTCATTCATAGGTTAATTGAGACATCACAGGAGAAAATATGATTTTTCAAAATTTAATTTAATTTATATAATTATTTTCAAGCAAAAATAAGATTTTCCAAAGAAAATTCCTAACTTGACCAAGGTAAATTATAATCCCTTAAAATATTTTCTGGAGGTAGATCTAGACCAGAGAAGCCTTTGCATCGAATTTCATAATTTTCTTTAATTTTTTTAAATTTTTTGTGATTTATTAGAATTATTTTAAGTTCTGGGATATTTAATAAAAATAAAATATTTTAAGTGGTGAAAATTAAGTTTTATATTTTTGTAAAATCTCCCTAAGGTCAGAGAACTCAGAGGAACAAATTTCATATTTTTCAAATTTTTCTATGATTTATTGAAATTATTTTAGTGAAAAACTTATTTTTAGCTTTTTAAAAGTTGAGGATTTACGTTGTATAAACAAGCAACCTCAAAGTTCTATGGCTTTGTT
>NW_018239119.1:0-346 GCF_001263595.1 Phalaenopsis equestris | reverse complement strand
ATGATACTCAAATATGACAAGCTTATTGTCAAATCGAGCATCTTGATGAGATGAATCTAATGAGTCAAAAATTGTATAAGTTTGATATCAGTAAGACACTCAAATATTCATTAAATATCATCCGATCAAGAGAATATGTTGATTTGGGGCGTCAAATAGAGTGGTCTCGATTCATATAATATTTATGAAGAACGTCATTCCCAAAATGTATAAAAAGGCTCATATTTTTTCATGAAAGAAGACATAAACCTCGATGAGAAGATTGAAGGATGTTCCAAACTCTTGAGGATTGTCGAGTTTTTCCACTGTCGTATCATCGTCGTCGGTAGCTGCTATTGTTAGAACA
>NW_018239118.1:17632-17984 GCF_001263595.1 Phalaenopsis equestris | reverse complement strand
AGGACTTCAAGGTTTCTTGCTTATGCAACGTAAATGCTTACCTTATCTTTAGGCATTTGTATAGCCCTGTTATACAATATAAGCCCTAACTAGTCTTAGGGTTTCAAGGTTGTCGTTTATCACGGCCTAAATTCTCAAATCTTCCATGCTATTTGTGTGATCGTTTCACACGAATGTAAGCCCTAACTAATAAAATTGGCAGGATAAAACACTTAAATTTTTCACCTCAAAACTGAAGCTAAACATTAGGATAGCTTGGAAAGTCACCGGGGTTCTCCTCTGGATCCATGACATCCCCTAGTTCTTCCTCCTTTGGATTCTACAATAAAATGTTCCAAATTTGAACCAATCC
>NW_018239118.1:0-17353 GCF_001263595.1 Phalaenopsis equestris | reverse complement strand
TTTTGTTTTTTAGCACCCGACAGCTTCTTACGGGCAACCCCACAAACCAATCCCCGAAATAACATCGACAATTTATTATGTTGCAAATCAAATCAAATAGTGTTGTGTCGCGCGCGCTTTAAAATTAATTAATTTTTTTTTACTTTTAAATTACCTTTTTACTGAAAATTTTAAAATTCCCACAAACTAAGACTTACCCGATCTACAGATCGACCTCTATTACTTTATAGTGTTTGCACTAAGTTTACAAGGTTTTGGCCATATAACTAACCCCAAAGCTTTCTGTTTTAAAGCTGTTGGGATGGCCTACCCAACGCTGACTTTTTCTTTTAACTTGCCAACAAGCCATGAAGCCCGCAATGTTGCTCCTACCATTAAGTTTGGAGCCGTATTTGAAGCATTCAAGGTTATCCTCGGGATGGCCCCATTCGTCGTGATGAAAGTCACCGCTCCAGAAGTTTAGGAGTTGTCTGCTGAGTTCAACCTGAGCTGTCTTCAAGACCTCCCTTCAAATAAGAAGGCTAAGACTACAGCTGCCACCCCGACACCTACTAATCCCATTGTCCCCTCTGCCGCTAAGGGGATAGAAGTAATGGTCATTGAAGATCCGACTGAGGTGTTATCTGTCCTGCCATAAATATTCAAAATTGGGTCACGTTCAAGGACTCCACCACTAGCCCAAACTCAAAGGAGAAACCACAACAGGAGAGTTCATAGGGCCACTAAAGCCCAGGTTCCTAAGGAGATACCCGTCAAGGAAGATCCTCACTAAGACGAATAAAGATTACTGTAAACATATCCACTTCTGTAGGGAAGTAGATTCTATCCTTTAATGGATGCCGATGAGAACGAGAGTACTCAGAAAATCACTGTTGCATTACCATCGCTTCATGGACATGGTGTGGAGTGAAAGAAACCTTCTCATATCACCCGAGTCAGTTCAATTTCTCAGAGACTAGCTGCCAAAGAAGGTTGTTCAGTCGGTAAATTACTCAAAAGAGTGGGACATGCAATATCCCCTCGAAGGAAGAAAGAGATTTTAAAGGACATCAGATCCGCCAAATGATCTCAAAAGTTAACCAAAAATTTTCATTCTCATATTCCCGACTTATTCCATTTGGGAAGGAGAGTCGACACTGCTATCATCCCCACAACATCTACCACTATCAGGACCACAGATCATTGAGCGATTACGTCAAGACTGGGTCCGAGAATCCTACCAATCACCCACTTCAAAGAAATTCCTAAAACTATAAAGGAAAAGATGAAGAAATTGCCCTGTGTTGTAGTCGGTCTGCACCATAGGGAGCATACCTCCCTTTGACATTCTGATGTTTCTGCTAGGAAACTTTATCCTGAAACATCATCGTCAAAGAAAAATGTGTGGATATCCAAGGTCGTTGTATCGATACAGTCCAGTAAGCCAGCAAGGCAAGATCGTGGAACAAAGTCAGGGTACAAATTATATGACATCATCAAATTATATGACATCAACACAGCGATTGCCAGTGAGATGGAGGAGCCAGAAGAGGAGGTACACTAGGGTCCTCCTAATTTTAAGACAATTAAATAACCAATAATTTAAGAAAAATTTGGAAAGCTCGTGATCGAGATTTTTGAGTTGGCTCAGGAACATGGAGTCTCCATTGATGATGATGAAGACTTTGACTATAATCATTACCTCGAAGAAGATTTCATGGATGTCCATGTCATTGAAACCAGATCCACTATATCTACGCACGAGGCTCAACCTCTCATCGAAGAGAACACTGTAGATGAGCTGTGTAGGGTTATTCTCCTAAGAGATGAGCAAATCAGCCAACTAGAGAAAAGAATAGAAGAGATGGCCGCAGCCATGACCGCCATGGCCACAATTCAAGGACAATCTTAACCACCATAGTTTGGCATCTCCAAAGGTGAACCAACATGCGATAATACACATTGTAGATGAAAGAAGAGAGGCTGCCTCAACTGCCTCAGCCAACAGAGATGAGCAACAAAAGAAGGATTCTCCATCGGGCACCATGCCAGAAAAGGAATTTAAACAAATGGTCAAGCAGGTTCGAGAGGCCCTTAACCCAATCTAAGGGCGGTGCATTGATTTTGAAGTTTAGACCTTACCCGGATGAATTCGGTGACGTACCCTTCGCTAAGGGTTTTGTGTCCCTGAACTTTAAGATATTTGATGGGATAGGAAATCCCAAACAACATATAGCACATTTTCGAGCCAGTTGTGGCAACAAAGAAATAAAAAAGCTTTACTCTTCCAATAGTTCGTCAATAGCATATCAGGGATTGCTTTGGATTGGTATGTTTATTTGCCCAATGGATCAGTTAAGACATTTGCTAAGCTAGAATAATTATTTGTGAAAAGATTTGTCGGAACGCAACACTATGTCTCTATAGGAGAGCTCATGATGGAAAAATAAAAACCCAACGAGACTTTGGTGGATTACATTTTGAGGTGGAGAAACCTTGGCATGAAATGTGAACCTCAGCTGCAGGAACATCATAAAATTAAGATATTACTCAAAAGCATTCATGGGCAAGTAGCTTTCATGCTCAAGGGACTCACCATCAAATCCTTCGAGAAACTACTCAATAAAGCCAGCAGTCTTCAAGAGGAAAGTAAACATACAAATTCTCATGAGAAATCCAAGGCAACCAGAGTATTTGAAAAGAAGTCAGGAACAGTAGCAAATGTCAACAAAGGAAAGCAACAAATGAAAATAAATCTAGAAAATTCTTGTCAATCTTCATTACAGCATGCTCAGAAACAAAGTAGTCAGTCCAAACAGCGACCGCCTCAAGAAGGATCATCTCGAACAGAGAATAAGAGAATATCTCTGACAAAATGACAGAAAATGGTGTATTCTTTCAATGATGAAGTCGTATCCTAAATGTTCAGGAGTCTGATGAAGAAGCCTGAGTTAAGACTACCAGATCCAAAGAAACCCGAAGAGGTTGACAAGAAAGATCAACCAAACTATTGTCTGTATCACAGATTGCTTGAACACACTATAGAAAAATGTTTCATCTTTAAGAACTATCTCAAGAAGAACCCTAAAGAAGGGAATATAACGATCTTGAAAGAATATTTAAAAGAACCTGAAAAAGGTTCCATAAATATGATTTTGGCTGAGCCAATCTCCCTAATTGATCCTTTTACTGGGGAAGATGGATGGAGTCCGACTTGGGATGAGTTCAAGACAGTCCTAAACCAAATATATGATTCATCAAAATGATCTTCTGCATATACTAGAAAAGATGGATGGAAAGATGTTTGGAGCAAATCATTCAAGAAAATATTGAATCAAATCCAGAATGCTTCAAAAGAAGCATCCGTTCAAAGTCTTCAGCCTGCCAAACCTGAGATGAAGATTTCACCACAAGATCCGTCATCGTAAAGGACAAAGAGGAAGAAGAATACTACTACAAAGATTGATAGCATGAGGGGTAGGATAGGGGTTGCCTCTACTTAATTAGTTGTTTCAGATTCGGGGAAGAATTGTATGATTATCTTTTTGCCCCTCCGGGGTCTTATGAATATAATGATTGTGATTTTGGCTATGTTTTAACTGTTTCTGGTGATAACATAATTGATGTTAACTTTTTAACCAATCTAGCTTCGATCTTGATTCCCAAAACAATCCTCAAATTGTACTTGAGTCTGATGAACTTGCTAACAAGACCACAGAAGACATCCATGATACCGCTTACGATAGCACTGGGAGTGAGGAACCAATTTTTGAGCACCACTCGAGTGCAACTGTGCACCACTGCTATCAACATGGATCTTTTCAAAGAAGAAGAAACACCAAAAGATTCAATAATGATGTCATAAGAAGAAGAAATTATAGAAGTGAAATTAAGGAGCGGGAGAGTGTTACCCCTGAGAACAACTTTAGTATATAAAGGAAAACATATATTACTTCTAGAAGAGCTATCTCCACCTCCACCAGTGGAAGAATCACACAACCAAGAGAAAATTGGAGGATCATACAAAGTGGATTACAATGTGCTAGCTCATCTTAGGAAGTTGCTGGCCTGATTAAGCATCTACGAAGCTCTAATCCTATCAAAGGAGATGAGAGAGTCTCTGGTTATAGCTTTGCTTGACCTAGAGATTTGCTTAGCCCAGTTGGCCAGCACTTCCTCAAATGAAGTTTATTCATTGAAAGAACAGCCCGGGGTAACCTTCAAAGATGAAGACTTGCTGCTCGGTACCACCAACGACAATCGTCCACTCTACATCTTTGTTAATATCAGTAGATTTATGTTTTTTGGAGTCTTAGTAGATCCAAAAACATCCTTAAACTTCATGGGTCTACAGACATTAGCCTATTTGAACATCAAGGCTCAAAAGCTTATAGCCGATAAAATGATGCTAAGAGGATTCAACCAAAAGGGAGATAAAGCCCTTGGATCTATTATATTGCTTATGAAGGTTGGAGAACTAGCAACAACCGCCAAGTTTCATATCATTGATGTTGACACCTCTTTCAACGCTCTACTAGGTCAACCGTGGATTCACGAACACAACATGGATCCATCTTCTCTACACCAGTGCATTAAGTACTACAAAGAAGGACAAGAACATTGCATCAAGGGAAATCTACAACTGTTTTCAGTTAATGAAGTGGGCATTCATGAAGATCACACCTACTACATGCCTCCAAAGAAAACAATCTTCTCTCGTGAAATCGCAACAAATAAAAGTGAAGATTCAGAAAAATCACAAAGAGGAGGCCATTCAACTCCGTTTCAGCGATCTTCCACCACTCTACAACAAGTTGGTGGCGGTTCTTTTAGTTCGTGCACTCGAGGTCGAGATCGGGGACGTGGACGTGGAAGAGTTAACTTAATCGTTGAACAGACTGGAACGAACTAGGCCAACCATCAACATTGGCGATGAAGATAGTTATTAAGATGAAATAATGATGACAAAACAGAAGAAACATCAATACGAGATATCCTTATAAGATGCAGAGAAAAGCGAATATGAGACGATGTATGATTGTATAAACCACTATGTGAATGCTATGACCCTTACTCTGATTCTCTCTCAAAAGGTATAGATTTTAGAGGTCAAGAAAGTCTATAGAGTTGGTTTAAAGTTGATAATATTTTACCGTGCTTCTACCTCTACTAATCTTGAAATTCATGTAAATTTGGATGCAGATCCTAATGAATTAATGGAATTGCCTTTTGGTTACTTTTCACCTTGTGTACGAAAGTTATTCAACAGGGTCATTTGCCAAAACAATTGCCAAAAGATAAACTACAAATTTTTAAAAAGTTATGGAGTGTTAAAAATCAAAACTCTTAACTCAAAAGAGGGCATCAGATTTGATACAGTCAGACCAGTCGATGACTCAAAATTTTGCATGGTTGTTACTAGTGAATCAGAAGAGGATTGCCTCGATATAGAGGATCACTCTACTAGTTAGCTAATAGAAAGCGCTCTGCCAGAATTTAAGGAGGAAATTAAATCAATGGTTGATGAGTTAAAGGAAATCAACCTTGGGACTGAAGAATAACCCCGACCTAAATTTATAAGATTTTTACTCAATGATGAAGAATATCTACTATTGATCAAATTGTTAATTGAATTCAAAGATTGCTTTGCATGGAGCTATGAGGAAATGTCAGGACTGTCAACAGAGGTTGCAGTTCATAGACTCAGGGTAGACAAGGAGATGACCCCAATAAAACAAGCTCCCAAAAAAATCCACCTCGAAATAGGGCAGCAAGCCACATGGTTAGCTAACATTATACCTGTCAAGAAGAAAAATGGACAAATCTTTGTTTGTGTCAACTTCAGAGATTTGAACAAGGCATGTCCAAAAGACGAGTTTCCACTACCAATACCGGAAATGATGGTGGACATGCTTCAACACACAAAATTTTCTCTTTCATGGAAGGATCGCCAGGATACAACCAAATGAAGATGGCTCTTGAAGATGCAGCACTTACAACCTTCAGAACACCAATTGGAATTTTCTGTTACGCAGTGATGTTGTTTGGCCTAAAGAACGCTGTAGCAACATACCAACGCGGAATGACAAAGATTTTTTACGACCTCATTCACAATCAAGTGGAATTCTAAGTGGATGATTTGGTCATTAAAAGTAAACCAAAAATAGACCATTTGTAAGATTTGGGGATCGTGTTCGAACGACCACATTGGTACGACCTTAAAATGAATCCCTTAAATTGCACCTATGGCGTTACCTACAGGAAGTTTCTAGGATTCGTTGTCCATCATCGGGGAATCGAGATCGACCTAGATAAGATTAAAGTTATCTTGGAAATGCCTCCTCAAAAAACCTTCAAACAACTACGTTCCGTCCAGTGGAAGTTGGCATATCTGAGACATTTCATTTCCAATCTCAGATAGGTGTCAGCCCTTCTCGGCATTAATTAAAAAGGACGTCAAATTTGTCTTGGAAGAGAAATGTTAGCGGGCCATAAAAAATCCTTAATGTCCCTTCCTGTTTTGGCAGCCCCTATCCCAAGGAAACTTTTGATACCTTGTACCACGGCCTTAGATAACTCTCTTGGAGCCCTCTTAGCCCAAGTCAATGATGAGGTTAAAGAAAATGCACTCTGTTATTTGAGTCACCGTCTAATATCAATGGAGATAAGGTATCCACCTATTGAGAAACATTTTCTAGTATTAATTTTTGCCTCAAAAAAACTTAGACACTACATGTTTTTTGATAAGATCACCCTAATTTCAAAAGTCAATCTGTTGCAATATTTGATGACCCGACCAACACTCTATGGACGTCTAGCAAGAAGTTCAATGATTTTATTGCAATTTGATATAACTTTTGTTCCCCTCTGTGCTATCAAGGGAAAGATTCTAGCAGACTTTCTCGCTGCACACCGACTGCCAACTGGGTCCCCTCTCAGTGATGAACTACTAGACGAGCAAATACTACAAAAGAAATTCTCCAGTGAATAACACTGGGAAATGTACTTTGACAGAGCTTCATCAGCCAAAAAATATAAAGGATCAGGCACAATTATGCCGGGCAAAGCAGGAATCATTTTGATCTTTATCACGTCACATAGGGGTATGTTGAGGTTCTCATACCACCTGACAGAGCCATGCACCAACAATGAAGCAGAATATGAAGCCATAATCATCGGATTAGAGTTGGCAATCTTGATGGACATTGTCATTTATTGTGACTCACAACTCGTCATCCAGCAAGTCATTGGACATTAGAAAATTTTGAAACCATGGCTAGTAAAACACCATCAGTAAACGATGAAGCTGCTGGAGTAAATCCTCAATGTGACTTTCTAACATATTCCTAGGTGAGATAATGCTCATGCCGACGCTCTAAGAAAACTCGTCAAGGAGCTGGCGTGTCCCCCAAAGGATTCATTAAAATCACAGTACAAGGAAGACATGTTTTGTCTCGAATTGACCTCGAAACTCTACATAAACTTGAAAAAGAAGAAGCGATAAATGCAGTTGCTGATATCAATGAAGATTGGCACAAGCCATTGACAGAATATTTTCTTACTGGAAAGCTGTCAGAGGACAAATCTTAGGCACATCACATTAGAAAAAGGGCTATGTCTTACGCTCTAGTAGGTGACATCCTCTACAAGAGATCATTTGACCAGATGTGGCTATGATGTTTAAGCAAAGATGAAGTACAAAATATTGTCAAAGAAGTACATGACGGATTGTATGGTTCTCACTAGTCAGGGCAAAAAATGAAAATGAAGATCGAAAGGCTCAGATATTACTTTATTGGCCAGCAATGATATTCGATTGCATGGATACAACTAGAAGATGTCACTAGTACCAAGTGCATAGGGTGGTCTTGCACCAGCCTCCGAATGTGAATGTACTCCCCCTACCCGTTGCCTAGTGGCCATTCGAGTGTTGGGGCATGGACATCATAGGTCTGATAGACTCTCCATCTTTCAAAGGATAGAGATATATACTTGCAGCCACAGACTATTTCTCTAAATGGGCAGAGGAAGTACCGTTATGAGAGGTTACAACACAAAACGTCCTTCAATTCTTTAAAAGCCAAATCGTCTACCATTTTGGAGTACCGTGAAAAATAATTTTCGATAATGGGACAGCTTTTAAAAGCACAAAAATCAACATTTTCATCAAAAGACACGAGATAGATTAGAGATACTCTACAATTTATTATCCTAGAGAAAATGGCCTGGCTGAAGCCTTCAACAAGATACTGGTATAGATTTTGAAAAAGAAGCTAGATAAAAACAAAATAGATGATGTTCGGGACTCCCACTCAGTGCACACCCTACATGCTCATGTACAGGGTGGAGGTCGCGCTACCGTTAGAAATTTAGATGCTGTCTCTCAGAATCGTTGTTGCCAACCAACTCATAACAAAAGAAAGTGCAAAACTCAGACTTGAAGAACTAAAGAGTCTTGAAGGAAAATGACTTGAAGCACAACAACATTTGGTATTTTACCAAGAAAAGATGCTACAAGCTCATGACAAATTGTTCCGTCCAAGGACATTCAAAGTTGGTGACCTCATCCTCGTGCTCAAAAGGCCTGTTCTTACACGCCGCAAGATATCCAAAATATTCAAGCCAACTTGGAAGGGACCATTTATCGTTGAAAAGGTCTACGCAGGAGGAGCCTACCAGTTAGTAGATTTTCGGGGTGAAAGAGCCATGCTACCAATCAACGGACAATACCTAAAGACATACTATGTAACCTGACATTGCTTGCCTTCACTTGATTTGAAATTTTAAAATTTTAATTATTTTGGGGTTCTCTATGTGGTCGAAGGTCTGTGACCGGGTCCAAAATTTCTTGTATTAAAAAAAAAAACTCAACGTAATGAAAATTCTTTAAAATTACACACTTCATTTTTCTCTTTCTAAACATAATATTCTACTAAATTAAACAAAATGAACACATAAATAAACAATCTTCTCACCAAAAAAACAAAAAAATCCTTTAATAAATACTTTGTTTTATTCTTGTTCACACTAAGTTTCAACTCACTGACATTTTTTCTGTCGTATGCAGAGAAATGTCAGGCCATAGGCTGATCTTTGCCTTTAAAGATGGTTGGAACCTCACACTCAATGAGGAGATGGCACCGCAGAGCGACACTATAGACTTTTACATGGAATTTAGTTAAGTCGACATGGATTTTGAAGGGCCTCTAATAAATGTCATCAGCCTATGGGAAAAAGAAGGGCTGCCCTCACTGCTAAGGTTGAACACCAAAGACAATTCATCATTGAAGGGAAAGAATGTGATGGTACAATAAGACCCGATGGAGGGCCCCAGCCGCCTACCGTCTATGATAGATATGCCGACTGGAGGCCTAGTCACTACTGATAATGAAAGACTACCAAATGCTCCACTACAAAGAACTTAGCGCAGAAATGCTAACGGTCAAAAGCAGAGGGCTTTCTTACGAGAAGAAAAAAGACGTCAGAAAGAGGCAGAGAATTTACTTACCCATATTCCTGAAGAGAACATTTATGATGCAGGCATGAGAGAAACCTCTTCCAGCTTGCCTAATATAGATAAGGAGTCCGGGTTTGTTACAGAGCCAGATATACCACCAGCTTCAGATGTTCTTTGCACGGGTTGCCCGACCTGCAACGCCAAAATACTTGCATAAGCGTCATTCACAGGGGCATTCGTGGAATGCCCGAACTGTAATGTGCTACACCTACAGCACTACAGCACCTTAGAGGAGTACGAATTTACCAATGATGGGTCTCAGACTGCCGATTGATCGATGGGGGAGTCATATATTCTGCTTGGAATAGATCAATATGTCACGTGGAGTCCAAAGCCATATGTTCCTTTGGATGCCGAGTCACACATTCCGTTAGCACCAGAATCAACAGCAGCATGGGTTCCTACCGACGTTGAAATGAGGGAATATCCTCGACAGCTGTTGATTCTCAGTATGGTAAAGTACTATAAGATGAGCAAAGTGAACAAAAGAAATTTCAAATTCTACTAAGAAGTGCAAGGGAGATTCATCAACATATTAGAAGTGTTGGAATTATACATCAGGGTCTTCTTAGAAAGTGATGAACAAAGCATTCTCGACTGCATTTTTGACTTGGGGGATTGAAGTCAAGTAGGTGGCCTGCTTATGGAAAGAACCTATTTTGAGCCAAGTAAATGGATGTGAAAAAGTGGATGCGAGGAAAGGGGAGGATCACTATCTAGTGCGGCTGCTGCTACAACTTCACCAACGATAGACAAGGAAATCCTCCTGGGATTCTCAGACACGATCAGGTGGATCCATCACCCCCAATTATAAAGTGGATCATTAAAAGAATGGTCAGATGGAATATACTGCCAGCTAATTGCATCTCTAAAAGTTGTATTATTAACATATATGATGAAGGAGACTGCATACCTCTACACATTGATCATCATGACTTTGTGAGGCCTTCTACATGGTCTCATTCACAAACAAAAGCAATATCTTATTTGGATAAGAAATTGATGTCATTGGTCTTGAAAAATTTAGACGAGCTATAGAAATTCCACTGCCTATTGGTTCAGTTCTAGTCCTTAAAGGAAATGGGCCGGACATCGCCAAACACTGTATTCCATAGGTGCAACACTGTAGGGTGTTCGTGACCTTTCGATGAATGGACAATAGTAAAATGCCATATGGATTTAAACCAGATACAAAATTGGAGGAACTGCTACCGTACGAGCTATGAGAGGGTTGCAAAGGGAACCCTTGTCCTGTAGCGTGGCTTAGAAGGTCAGCTCGATCAGGACCTTGCCCCGTTAGAAACAGACATTTAGAGGATTGCTTTCCGTTTTGCTGCACTACATTACATCAGATATGATATGTATTAGACATGCTCAGTTTATGATATGTACTTGGCATGGCCTATTTTTGGATGTACTTTGATGCAATCTGCGCATTGTACTTTTTGAGGCTTTGGCCTAAAACCAACCTGTAACACTTATTGGAGCAAATGAATAAAGCTTCTTTCAGAAATTTGTCTATTTGTTCAATTGCCTTTTTGTGTGATGGATAAAAGCCACGAACCATGCGTTGGTTCAGGATTAAAATGAACAAAGAATAAAACAACAAAATTCAAATAAAAAAAATGTAATAATAATATTAACAAACAAACAATAAATCAATTCTCTTTTGAAAAAATGAACCAACTAAAATTGAATTTTGAAAACATATTTTGAAAAATTAAATATGATAAAAAGATAACTTTTTGAGTTGATTCTCTCGATTTTGAGGTCTCCTACTCTTTGCTCGTGCAACATAACTACCATTGTCTGCACTAATTCTCTTAACATCCTCACAGAATTTTACGTTCCGCACAAAACCTCAAAAAAATTTCACAAATCTTCTTCAACAATGTCAACTTTTCACATAACACACATCCTTGAATTCAACACCACAAACTATACTTAAATTTCAATTCTCATCTTAGAATCAGTCCCTAACTTCTGACTCACTCCCTTTGAGGTCGGACCTTAACTTCCGACTCTCTCTCTTGAGATTGATCCTTAACTTTTAATTCTCATTTTTGAAATCAGTCCTTAACTTTTGATTTCCACCTTTTGAGGTTGATCTTTAACTTACGACTCTCTTTTGTGATTGATCCTTAAATTTTAATTCTTATCCTCAAAATCAGACCTTAACTTCAGATTTCTTCCTTTCAAGGTTGGTCCTTAACTTCCGACTCACTTTCTTGAGATTGATGCATAACTTTCAATTCTCATTTTTGGAATCAGTCCCTTACTTTTGATTCACTTTTTTTGAGGTCGGTCCTTAACTTTCGACTCTCTCTCTTGAGATTGATCCTTAACTTTCAATTCTCATTTTTGGAATGAGTCCCTAACTTCTAATTCACTCCCTTCGAGGTCAGCCCTTAACTTCGGACTCTCTCTCTCTTGAGATTGATCCTTAAATTTTAATTCTCATCTTTGAAATCATTCCTTAACTTCTGATCTTCTCCTTTCGAGGTCGGTCCTTAACTTCCGACTCGCTTTTGTGATTGATTCTTAACTTTCAAACCTTATCCTGGAATCAATCCTTAATTTCTAATTCACTCTTTTAAGGGCGATCCTTAACTTCCAACTCTCTTTTGAGATTGATCATTAACTTTCATTCTACATCTTGGAATCAGTCCCTAACCTCTGATTCACTCTTTTGAGGTTTCTCCTTAACTTTTGAATCTCTTTTAAGATTGATCATTAAGTTTCAATTCTCATTTTAGAATCAGTCCCTAACTTCTGATTCACTCTTTTGAGGTTGGTCCTTAACTTCAGAATCTCTCTCTTGAGATTGATACTTAACTTTTAATTCTAATTTTTGAAATCAGTCCTGAACTTTCGACTTTCTCCTTTCGAGTTTGGTCCTTAACTTTTGACTCTCTTTTGTTACTGATCCTTAATTTTCAATCTTTATGCTGGAATCAATCCCTAAATTTTGATTCACTCTTTTGAGGTCGGTCCTTAACATCCGACTCACTTTTGTGATTGATCCTTAACTTTCAATCCTTATCCTAAAACCACTCCCTAACTTCTAATTTACTCGTTTGAGTTCAGTCCTTAACTTCCAACTCTCTTTTGAGATTGATCATTAACTTTCAATTCTCATCTTGGAATCAGTCCCTAACTTTTGATTCACCCTTTTGAGGTTTGTCCTTAACTTCCGACTCTCTTTTGAGATTGATCATTAGCATTCAATTCTCACTTTTAAATCAGTTCCTAACTTCTGATTCACTCTTTTGAGGTTGGTCCTTAATTTCTGACTCTTTTTTTAGATTGATTATTAACTTTCAATTCTCATTTTTGAAATCAGTTCTTAACTTCTTATTTCCTCCTTTCAAGATCGGTCCCTAACTTCCGACTCTATCTTTTGTGATTGATCCCTAACATTCAATCCTCATTTGGGAATCAGCCCTAAACTTCTGGTTCCTTTCTTTTTTGAACCAGAAGACTTCCGACTCTACTGTTTTAGCAACCCCTAACCTAGGAAAATCATTTGATACTTTATACAATGGCCTTAGATGACTCTCTCGGAGCCCTATTAGCTAGCTCAATGATGAGGGTAAAGAAAACGTGCTCTACTACTTGAGTTTCCATGTAATACAGACGGAGATAATGTATCCACCCATTGAGAAACATTGTATGGCTTTGATTTTTGCCACTTAAGAGCTTAGGTATTACATGCTCTCTCATAAGATTACCTTAATTTCAAAAGTTAATCCGTTGCAATATTTGATGACTTGAATAACACTTTCCGGACGTGTAGTAAGATGGTCAATGATTTATTGCAACTTGATATAACTTTTGTTCCCCTCAACATATCAAGGGATAAATTTTAGCAAATTTTCTCGCAACACACCCATTTCCAGCTAGTCCCCACTCAATGATGAATTACCAGATGAACATGTATTACAAATAGAATTCTTCAGTGTACAATGCTAGGAAATGTACTTCGATGGAGCTTTGTCAGCCAGAAAAGACAAGGGATCATGAACAGTTATGTTGAGTGATACGTCTAAAATATATAGTATTTTTAAACACATTTTTATACCTATTTTTGAGATATTACGCTTTAACGGAAGGTATTTTTGTGTTTTAATGGAAGGTATTTTTGTGTTTTTCTTTCAGTTACAGGTAAAAAGGTGAAAAATGGTTAAAGGAGTGAAAAGGATCAAAATTGGAGTAAATAGGTGAAAATTGGGCAAAAGTGTTTTGGCGCGGTGAAAATTGGGCAAAAGTGTTGTGGCGCCTGATACACCAAAAATATATGCATTTTTAAACCTATATTCTATACTTATTTTGATGATATTGCACCTTAATGGAAGGTATTTTGATGTTTTCTTATAGGTTGTTGATTTTTAGGGCTTAAAGCAAAAAGGATGGAATTTTGAGTCAAAATATCATTTTTGAAGAAGTACTCAGCGCCGACCGTGCTAAGGGCAGCACCGACGCGTAGAATAACTAAATTTTTTACTTAGCGCCGACAACGCCAGACTAGCGCCGACGGCGCCAAAGGTGGTTTAGCCCTCGTTTCTAGAATGTTCGATGTATTTGGATGATTTTTGAAGAGTTTTTAGAGGCACCTCTTGGAGAACCGATCTTGGGCTTTATTTAGGGCCAAAATTCATCAAGAAATGAACTCCTTTTCACTCCAAAATGTTTTACTATGCTTCATTTTTGCCATTTTTCATAATCCATCTTCATTCCACAACCATATTGGAGTCCATCAGTTATTTTTCTCTTATAGTTTAGAGTTTGTGTGGAGAGATTTAGTGTGAAACTTTCTGTAAGAGTGTTGGAGAAAGACAAAAGTGAGAGATATCGTCTTCTTGCATTTCTAAGGAAAGGCTACGAGGGTTTTTGTTTTGCTAATAGTTAAGTACTTTAGTTTTGATAACATCTCAACATTCAAAATTAGTGACAGTGATTTCGTTTGATTTTCTGTATGTAAAACTTATATTTGTCAATTTACACCTTCCCTGTGGGATCGATATTTGGGGCTTAAATAGAAAGTCTTTTATTACTTGATAACGATACGTATACTTGCGTAGAATCTCATTATTAATTGCCTATGATTATATATATTTTACATAACTTACTTTTCATATAAGGATCAAGTTTTTGGCGTCATTGTCGGGGAAAGATAAAGGCTAAATTTAGGTGAATTAAATAGTTTAGATAAATTAAGAAAGTTAGAGATAATATATATACTATAAAAATATATATATAAATAAAAAAATATATACAAAAAATCAAAAATCCAAAAAGAAATTTATTTAAGAGTGGCTTTTTTTTTAAAAAAGAATTTTACTTGGCTTATTTTATTTGTTTATGTGAAATACTGGATCTAAAGGCTTAGTAACTTACGATTCAAAGTTAGAACATACTATTAGAAAAATTCAAAAACTACAAAGAGATATTAAAAATTTAAAGGAAATGGTAAATAACTTAGAAAATCCAATAAACGAGAAGACGAAGACCTTTAAAAGATTATTGGAACCCGACAGTAGACAAAATTCACTTGATTAATCAAAATCTCGATGATGCTGCTAATTCCAAATGATACAAAATAATCAGTTTGGAGGATCACCTACTGAAGATCCTAACTTACATCTTGCTAATTTTCTTGAAATTTGTGCTACATTTAAATAAGACGGAGTGTCTAATGATGTTGTTAGGCTTAGACTTTTTCCTTTTTTATTAAGGGATAAAGCCAAGACTTGGTTAAATTCGTTAGCACCTAGATCTATTAGAACTTGGGGAGAACTATCACAAAAATACTTGGCTAAATATTTTCCACCCTCGAAAACCGCTAAGCTTAGAGATGATATTACATATTTTTTTCAGTTTGAAGGGGAATCAATATATGAAGCCTGGGAAAGATTTAAAGATCTTCTTAGTAAATGTCCACACCATGCTTTGCCAACTTGGTTAATAATTCAAACCTTTTACAATAGATTAGTATGATCACTAAGATCTATTTTACATGCTGCTGCGGGTGGATCATTAATATCAAAACCTTTTGAAGAAGCATATTTTTTAATTGAAGAAATGACTACTAATAATTTTCAATGGCCCTCTGAAAGGGTAAATCCTAAGGGAGCAGCCAGTATTCATGATTCTAATGCAATGTCTATTTTGGCATCTCAAATTGCTACTAGTTCTAAAAAGAATGATCAAATAGGAGTGAACTATTCACAAATACCCCCAGTATTAGAGGAAAATTCACTAGGATAGACCATTGATACTCAACCATCTTATGAAACTTTAAACACTATAAATAATCAAAATAACAATCCTTATTCTAACTATTTTAACTCTGGGTGGGTTGAAAAATCACCCTAATTTTAGTTGGAATAATTATAACAATCCGGTGAATCCATCTAGAAGTCTAAATAATCAAGGAAATCCTAATTTTTGACCTTATTATCCTCTAGGATTTAACTCTAATCCTAACCCACAAGTTAAGGAAAAGAAGTTGACGATGGAAGAAGTGACATTGAATATGGGAAATTAAGTACAAAATCAACGGGCTGCTATTAGAAATATTGAAAATCAATTAGGACATATTCCTACTGGACTTAGTAACAGAAATTCTTGAATTCTTTCGAGTACTGTGGAAGTTAATCCAAAGGATCAAAATAAAGAGAAAATTAAAGCTATTCAATTGCGAAATGGAAAAGAAGTTGAAACAAGGATCCAAAGAGAGACTAAACTTAATGAAGAGAAGGAAGAAATGGAAAATAGTTAACTTAAAAATGAACAAAAATAGTTTTCTTTAGACAAACCATCACCTCTATTTCCTCAAAGTCTTAAGCAGAAAAATAAAGATAAAAAATTTACAATATTTTTGGAAATCCTTAAGAAATTAACGATAAATATTCCTTTTGTTCAAGCTTGAAACAAATGTCAAGTTATGTGAATGTACTGAATAAGAAAAGGAAGTTTATAAATCAGGAGTGTGTTGCACTCAGTGAAGAGTGTAGAGCTACTATTTAGAAAATGCTTCCGGCAAAATTAGAAGATCCTGGTAGTCTTACTATACCTTGTGCAATTGATGAAAAGTATTATGGAAAAGCTTTATGTGATTTAGGAGCGAGTATCAATCTTATGCCCTTATCGATCTTTAAACATTTAGATTTGGGAGAAATTTACCATACAACTGTAGCTGTTCAGTTAGCTGATCGATCAATAACTTATCTAAAAGGAGTTACAGAGGATGTACTAGTAAAGGTGGATAAATTTATTTTCACTGTAGACTTTATAGTATTGGATATGGAGGAAGGTAAAGAGATTCCTATTATTTTAGGGAGATCATTTCTTGCAACAGGGAGAGCTGTAATAGATGTGCAAAAAGGAGAATTAATAATGAGGGTTCATGATTAAGAAGTAAAATTTAATAAAACAAAAGCTATGAAATATCCTGAAATAGAAAAAAATAATGAATGTTTCAGGATGGAAGTAGCTGAGTATCTAAGTAATGAGCAGTTTAAGAATGAGTTCAAAGATAAATTAAAGCAAGGAGAAATTTTTGATACTGAAGATAAAGTATAAGAAGAAGATTTGGATTACATTCAAAGCAAATTTGAAGCATTAGACTTGCTAGAAAATGATAGTAAAAATCTTATTCCTTCAACTATTAAACCACCTGAGCTTGAATTGAAGATATTACTTGCCCATTTAAAATATGTATTGTTAGGACAGTCATCTACATTGTCTATTGTTATATGTTCTGAGTTAACTGAAATTCAGGAACAAAAGTTGATAGAGATGTTGAAAAAGTATCAAAAGGCTTTTGGAATTTTCCTTAAAAATGCATATTTGTGC
>NW_018239117.1:584-1070 GCF_001263595.1 Phalaenopsis equestris | reverse complement strand
GATGGATATACAGGTTATCACGAATACTTTTATTTTTTGGATGGATAAGCAAATTTTGTCCTTAACTGGGAAAATTGCCAATTTATGGTAGCAGGAGGAATTGTATTAGGTCATCAAATATTAGAAAATGGTATGGAAGTAGATCCTGCTAAAATTCAAGTGATCACTAATTTACCTTATCCAACATATGTAAGGGAAATTAGTAGTTTTTTAGGACATGCTGGATTCTATAGGCGATATATTAAGGACTTTTTTAAGATTGCTAAGCCTTTATGCCATTTATTGGAGAAAGATGCAATTTTCAATTTTGATGAGGATAGCCTAAAAGCTTTTAAATTATTAAAAGAAAAATTAATCCCTGCACCAATTATAGTTTCACCAAATTAGGAAAAACCTTTTGAACTTTTGTGTGATGCAAGTGATTATGCTATTGGAGCAGTTTTAGGACAAAGATATGATAAAATTTTCAAAGTTATTTACTATGCT
>NW_018239117.1:0-540 GCF_001263595.1 Phalaenopsis equestris | reverse complement strand
TGAAAAAGAGTTATTAGCAATAGTATATGCCTTTGATAAATTTAGATCATATTTGATTGGAACTCATTGTATAGTGCATACAGATCATTATGCTATTAAGTACTTAATGAAAAAGAAGGATACTAAACCGAGACTTATAAGATGGATTCTTCTTTTACAATAATTTGATTTTGAAATAGTAGATCAGAAGGGAACTGAAAATCAAATTCCTGATCATTTGTCTAGGCTTAAATTCGAAAAACCACTCTATTTTGAAAAAGAAATTAATGAACATTTTCTAGATGAAAAATTGTTCATTGTTAATGAGTGGCGTGTTCAGTGGTATGCCGACATTGTGAACAATATTGTTCGTGATCTTAAACCATATGGAATGACATACCAACAAATGAGGAAATTTATTTCTGAAATTAAGACTTATTTTTGGGATGACCCATATTTATATAAACAGAGAAATGATCTGATCATTCGAGGATGTGTAACATTAGAAGAAACTTATTGAATTATCCAAAAATTTCATGATTCTGATTTTGGGGGACATTT
>NW_018239116.1:0-366 GCF_001263595.1 Phalaenopsis equestris | reverse complement strand
CTTATTTTTGTTCAGGATCAAGTTTTTTGTTTTGTCGCAAGGTAAGAAAACATAAGTGAAATATAATCTGAATTATTGTTGTACTTTCCATATTAGCAGTATCTAGGGATCAGGTTTATGGCGCCGTTGCCGAGGAATCGAAAGCAAAATTTCTATTTTTAGAAAGTTTTATTTAAACTTTAAGTATTGTATCTTATTTTTTTGTGTGTGTTTTGAATTTTTTTTAATGATAGTGTATGCATCGTTTAGGTTCTGAAGGACTAGTACCCTACGATTCTTAATTAGAAAGAACTATTAGAAAAATTAGAAAAACAAAAATATATATATAAAATTTGAAAAATCTAAAAAAATTATAGAAATGGCAGA
>NW_018239115.1:0-1049 GCF_001263595.1 Phalaenopsis equestris | reverse complement strand
ATTATTTCTCACTTTCTTTCACACATCTTACCCTGATTTTCCCTCCTTCCCCCATTCCTCGCTCTCTCACTATATCTTTCACACATTTGCTATCTTTCTCACTCTCTCTTGCTCTCTCTTCCTTCTCTTCTTTTATTTCTCTCCCACTCTCTATATATCTCCTCAATTTAACTCTCACTCTCACTCCCTTCATCTTTCTCTATAATTATTTCCTCACTCTCTTCTCTATATTTTTCCTCTCAATATCTCTCTCCCTTACTCTCCTTCCTTCTTTCCCTCACTCTCTTCTTCTCCCTCTCTCTCTCCATCTCATCCACTTTTCTCCCAGTATTTCTCTTCATCCCCTACCTTCTTTTCCTCATGCTCACTTCTCTTGCTTTCTTTTACTCTCTCTTTTCTCTCTATTTCTCTCTTACTATCTCTCCCTCTTTCGCTCACTCTTTTCAAAAATCTCATTCACTCCCTCGCTCCCTCTCTCTGTGGCTCCCTCTCTTGCTCTCTCACTCTTCCTCACTCTTCCTTCGTACTTTGTTCTATCTCTATTTCTCTCTCACTTTTCCTCTCCTTCTCACTCACTCTCCCTCTCTCTCCCTTTAATTTCACTCACTTTTACTCCTTCCCTTTCTCTACTTAACAATCTCAATACTCTCTCACTCTATCTTCTGCTCTCTCTCACTTTCCTCCCTCCCTCTCCCTATCTATCTCACTTTCTCTCACTCATTTTCTTTCTCTCCTTCCCTATCTCGCTCACTGACTCTTACTCTTTCTTCCCTCATTCTCTCTTTTCTCTATGTTTCCCTCTCATCTTCTCTCTTGTTGTGAGGAGTGAGAGAGGGATAGTGAAGAGATAGCAAGCAATAGAGAGATAGAGAGAGTGAGAGGTAAGAGAGGGAGGAGAGAGACAATGAGAGTGACATGAATAGAGAGACATAATTAGGTTGATGTAGACTGAGAGAGCGGGAGAGAGGAAAAGGCGTGCGTCAGAGAAAAGTGGGAGAATCTGTGAGAAGATTCAGAGAGAGAAATATCGATAGGGAAAAAAGGGAGAG
>NW_018239114.1:0-431 GCF_001263595.1 Phalaenopsis equestris | reverse complement strand
CACATTAATTTGATGCATAAATTGTTTTTAAAAAAATGAATTAGTTTTAGGGGTTTTTCAATTCTCTATTCATATTGGATTATCACCTTGACCTCAAATTTTTATATTTTGTAAACTCTGTCCAGGTGCACAGTTTGAGCATTTTTTCAAATACATATAAGATTTCTAGATAGAGATATTAATTTTCTAAATTTTTATGCATTTTATATTCAAATAATTATAGAAAATTGTATGTGGCTTAGAAAATTCTACAAAAATTCATGTAAGTTTCTTATAGCCAGAGTAGTCTTACAAAATAATTTTATGGTTTTTCTGAATCAAAACATCACTGTTTTGAGCAAACCTTAATTTGCTTAAAACATTTAATTTGAAGCACACAGAGAGTAAAATCACCTAATTTTTGTTCTCCATTGTGGCCCATGAGTCAAAAA
>NW_018239113.1:2058-3085 GCF_001263595.1 Phalaenopsis equestris | reverse complement strand
TGCCTCCACGGCAAGCCCACCATTCAGGTCACTGCCGCTACGGCACACGCATTTGTTCGGGTCGCTGCCTACGTGGTATGCCCTCCTGAGTCACTGTCCCTTGGTATAATCATCACTTCTGTCACATGCTGTCTTTGCATGTTTGCATGGGTAGCAAGCCAGACTCGTTAGGAGAGTGACCCTGTGTTGGTCGCGATGTCTTAACAAGCATTGCTTGCTGGGTGGATCCCAGTGAGCAATGTGAGTTAAGTCATCAGGATTGACAAGAGTATGACTATGCTAAAGATCTAATATATCTAATTTGTGTCACCACTCTTCATGACACCCTTTAGATTCTTCGGATCTTTAGAATGAAGCCGATATGAAGACTCCGTCAAAGTCATATTATACCCAGATATACCCCGCGCTTAGATACTAGATTGACGCACTTTTCGTTAGATGGTGTGCTACGCTAGGATTTAGGGTGTTTAGGTAGTCTTTTTGATGTCGGACTATTGCTCTCTGTTGGATTGGTTGCCCTAGCCAGATATCTTTCATTTGCATTTTGCTTGTGGTGTGATTGCATGTTGCATATGTGTGGTAGTGTATTAGACTGTTTTTCCGCAGAGAGTCGTGCTTATTTATGCACACACACACGTACCGCTGTTGGGGGAGCATGTGATGATTTCTGACCCTTTTGTTTGCAGATGTTATTTAGCTCCCTCAAATTTAAGACATGGCTCATGATACATTATTTGCATGTGAGTTTTCTTACTGACACTTGTTTTCATGCAGGATTGAGTATTTTTTATTTTCTTTTTAGAGTCTAGGAGAGTCATGTAGCAGAAATAAGAGTCCTGTAGGAGTCCTTTTAGAGTCTAGGCACGGGTTCTGCGGCGTTTGGCGGGGGAACCACGTGGAGGGGACCAGGAGTAGATGCTCGTGCCCCGTAGTTTAATTCTGCATTTTATATTGATGTATAGAATTAGGACCGGGCGTGTATATGCAGAGTCCGACCGTTTTTTTTCTTTTCTGGGATATGTTGTCG
>NW_018239113.1:0-1426 GCF_001263595.1 Phalaenopsis equestris | reverse complement strand
TGAGGTTCCCGTGGACGACGCAATTCACGAATTGCTTACCGGGGATCTCAGGACGTGTTGGGTAGACTACCTTCACGACCAGGTAGACTTAGGGTTTTAGTAGCTGTGTATGACGAGTACGCGGTACCCCGACCCAGTTACCTCTACCTTTTAGAATCACTTTACCTTCCTCTTGTTGAGTCCATTTGAGTCATGTCGCTCCTTGACTTCGTTGATATCACATTAATGACCCGATGCCGATGAGTTGCCGCCCATTTCGGATACGACGATTTGTCATCTGTCGTTTGACCCAGACGTGCTTTGACGTGTTGGGATATCCCCGTCAAGATGATTTAGGTTATTTTGTGGGTCTTATGTGCCAATGAGTCACTACTCATTCAGAATGTGAGAAAATCACTCTTTACCTGATGGCCTAAAGCGAGTTTTGAAGCATCGGGAATGTTCTCACACAAAATAACCTTCCTTTGAGAACCTATTGCCCCAAATTCACGATAATCCAAGTGAAACTCCTTTTATCGAGATAAATCTTGGGTACCCCCAAAGATGTAATTAACCAAGTGGGATACATCCTCTTGGGAGTGCTCTTGACCCCAGAACAAACCCCTACACCTGACTCTTTGGTTTTGGGTAGTCTATGTAGGTATTCTTTCGCAGATATCGGTTTAAGGTGTTTTCGGCCGATTCTGTTTGGGCGGACACTCTTAACCTATCATTGCGAGTTTACCGCACATAGACTCTCCACGTTTTGTGTTTTCTCTTGTTTGTTATTTTGTCATATATCTCTTCTTATTCGGTTTTTCTCCTCTTCGAAGCACTGATCTAATTCGGGAGGGAGATTTATTTGAATAAGGGAAGTATACGACGATTAACAAGCTAGCTACTCCTAAAATAAAAGAGAGAAAAACGAACAAAAACATATATTTTTTTGGAAGCTGGTCTTTTTTATTTGGGCTTCCAAGGAAATCCTTATACTTGGCATCGTGGACAAGTATTTGAACAATTGGACAGATATGTGGCTAATACTAACAGGATCAATAAATTCCTGTTTCATAAAATCCTTCACTTGGCTATCTCTGCTTCTGATAAACACCTATTCTTTTAAAAATTGGGGAGAGACTTACTACTCCTAAATATAGTTTTCTTTTTTATAATATGTGGTTTCTTCATGATAAGTATTATCAATTTCTTCTGGATAACTGGAAATCTGCTACTGGTGGTAAGTCTAGTGTTCAATTGTGGTTACTTCAAAAGAATTTGGCTCAGTTGCTCAAGAGACGGAACTGGGAGGTTTTTGGGAACCTTCACAAAATGATTGAAGATATTGAAACTAAAGTGAAAGGTCTGGAGCTTGAATATGCTAATCAGACTATTGGTTGGGATGTTTTATTGGAAGAGCAACAGAAATTGAATCATGCTATTAGCATGG
>NW_018239112.1:0-208 GCF_001263595.1 Phalaenopsis equestris | reverse complement strand
AATTTCAAAAGTGCGTCGCACTTTACTTTGTTTTTTTTTAATTTTTTTTTATAATATAATATAAATAGCTAGCTTATATATATTTTCAGCTTCCCTGTGGGATCGATATCTAGGACCTATTAGAGCCTTATATTACTTGAACGATGCGTATAGTTGCGTTGTATGTAAACGGAAATTGAGATTTTAAAAGTGATTTTTAAAGATAAAT
>NW_018239111.1:0-417 GCF_001263595.1 Phalaenopsis equestris | reverse complement strand
CTTGGTAATCAATAGCAGTAAGAAGTTTATTCTGAGCAATTTTTCTTTTTCCTCAGCTAAGCCCTCCTGTTCAAGTTGCTCTAATCTCAATACTTCCTCCTCAAGCTCCTGCACATTGGTGAGCACATTCCCAAAAGTCCCCCAACTCCAACTCCTCAGAGCTTTAGCAGTTTTGATATGTAATAAGCTGAGTTTGATAGGAGGGTCAGTGTGTGAAATCCCATTCCAAAGGTTGGCAATGTAAGAGTTGTAAGAAGGATGAAAAGAACACATGTTCGGATATCTAAATGGGGAAGGGGAAGGTATGTTATCTGAGGAGGTGATGTTGATAAGGATAGGTCTATGCTCAGAACCAACAAAGCTAAGATGGGTAACAAAAGTAAAAAGGAAGTGGTTGTACCATCTGTCATTGACCAA
>NW_018239110.1:0-1027 GCF_001263595.1 Phalaenopsis equestris | reverse complement strand
AATCGATGCACATTTCTTTTAATTAGCGGTGTGCGGGCACGGACTCCGCCCAAGTCCGACCCGGGTTCGATTCAGGCTGGACTCGGGCTGAGCACGGGCTAGGCACCAGCTCACCTGAATTTGAAATTCAAATTTCAAAATTTAAATAAATTATTTAAATTCTGCCTTAATTAAAATTAATTCAGGAGTTAATTATTTCCATTTAATTCTCCCTGGATTTGGAAATCAATTAATTCCCCGCCCAACGCAAGCTTAACGGTTATTCGAGGGATAAAAATTAGAAATCCCGCTCGGGCTCCTCCTTGGGGATTCGGCTCTCCCGTTCGCCTTCTCCCCCTCTCGGCCTCACGCACCCTTCTCGAGCTCGTTCGCCTCCTCCACCAATCGAAGCTCCCGAAACCCTCGCTCGAACATCTGATCCCCGCTCCTCTGCTCCTTCCTCTGCTGCTGTACGGACGAAGCCACTCGCCTCTCACTTCCGCGGTCTTTCTCTACCGATCTCCTACGCCGAAGACGCCGCCATTCCTCGCGTCTCCTCCCTGCACCGAGGAAAACCCACTCCTCGCCGCTCGATCCCGCTTGCCTCATGCTCCCGAGCGAGGTTCCCGTTTGATCCCGCAATCTCTTCCGCGACGCAGTAGAAGCGTTGTTCACCTCCTCTCCTTCCTGCGTCGAAATCTCCGCTCCGCTCCTCACGCCGAACAGCCGCACGACGCTGTTACTCCTTGAACCGAAGGCAGCACTCCCTCGATCCCACTCCTCCGCTCGTCCGCTCTCCTCTGCAACTCGACGCTGCGAACCGAGCTCCTCTTTCCCGCTCGCCTCAGTGCACCGATCGAAACCCAGCGAAACACTCGCGATTGGAGTTAGCCGGGAAAGCGACCACGAGATCATCGCGTGTAAGGCTTTTGAACTAAAATCTCTACATTTTTGCAGGTGTTTCCTTTCATTTTTTTTTTATTTCCAATTAAAAAAAAATGCTGCCATTGAACATTAAATCAATCAGTTCTTCTTTCTCAACGTAGGC
>NW_018239109.1:0-2650 GCF_001263595.1 Phalaenopsis equestris | reverse complement strand
TTTTTTTTTTTCAAGGAGTCATGGTAACAGGATTAATGATCAATAAATTCTCACGTTCTTTTTTCTCGTGTTGGGTATTTTAAACTTTGGATTTAGATTGAGATAAATAAATAAAACTGTTAATTAATTAGAATATATTTCCGTGTGCTTTGTTCATCATAGAAGTAATGCAAATATTCAAAATTCATCCCAAATTTAGAGAAAAATTCACGAGAAAGTCTTCTCCTATCGAATTTTTCCCTGCGCTTTATATTTGGCTCGTATTTTGACTGTCAAGTTCTGAGTAATTACTACTAATTTGATGGCTTTTTAGGATTAAAGCTTGGAATTATATGTGCAGCAAGGTAGACATGTATTAGCATAATAGTGCTGTGCAAGGAACTGGCACACACATTGATAAAATGAAATTAATAGAAAATGCTGCAAGAGTTTGTAGGTGAAGAACAAGATGGGGCAAAAACCAAAAGGCTTTGCTCAATTGAAATTATTTTACTATGTTAATGTATGTTACAAAATTGTACCGGCCCTTGAATAACCATAAGTAACATTATATGAGTGGGATGCGACTTCTGATGGGGAAGTGACATAAAATGCAGGGTACTGTGACCCGGCTACAGGGAAGGAAGACGGTAAATGTCAAGTGCTAGAAAGTCTAATGCCAAAGTCCGCGGTAGCGGCGGCGACGACAATGGTTGGGTTGTAGAGATTTAGTGTTGCAATAATGGTAGTCAGGCGGTATCAGCATTGGTCCGATGTTAATAATGGTGGAGGTCGGGTTGTTGTGGTCCAGTAACGGAGGTAACCCAATAGTGATGACGATTTGATTGTGGCGGCGACTAAATGGTGGTGGTCGGGTGACGTGGTCGACAATGAAAGCGGCTCAACGACGGTGGCCAGGCAACAACGGTTCTGAGGCATTTGTTGGACAGCGGTCCTCCCTCATCAAAAGGTGGAGCTTTATTCATAAATTTTGGGAGTGGCATCTCTCTTAAATACGGCATGAAACTGGACCACTCGATCAGATAGCTCCAAGTGATTTCCTTGATCGGATAATGATCTATGAACACTTTAGTTTCTTAATGATGTTAAAATTGAGTTAAAATTGAGTGATATTGAACTCGTTAGATTCGTCTTATCGAGACACTCAATTCGATTATAAATTTATCAGATTGAAATCCATTTGATCATTCATTTAATCATTCAAAGCTTCTGATTGCGCTTAAATGGCCTGAAATGAAAATGATCAGACTCGGGTTGGACCAATTTAAGAGTTGGGTTTGTCTTGTCAAGATGCTCAGACTGATTCTCATTTGATGAAATCGGAGCTTAGGTGATCATCTATTCGCATTTGTTTGCTCAAATGCTTTGAGATTCGTGCATGACTTAAATTTAAAATCATTACTCAAATTAAATTTTAAGATTTTAAGTTTTGAACATTAAAAGAAAAGAAATAAAATGTTCTTTTTATAAATTATAGATCAAATCAAATAATAGCAGCAAAATAAATAGATTTAGGGAATTTAGTGTAGGTTGATATATAAGATAGAGAGGTCTCCACGTCCAATTAGAGACAACAATTATTATTTTCTTTATTAAATGAGACAACTTAACATAATGTTTATTTGGAAATGAGAACACCTACGGGAACTCAGTTCTTGAAATTTCGGCTTCAATAATATGTACGTGTATATATGAGTGTGTGTGTGTGTGTGTGTTTTGTTTTTTTTTTTTCACCTCCCCTGTTGTTGCTGGAAATCCTTTGGCTGCAGAATGTTGGGGAGTCTATTTGGCTTTATTGGTGACTAACGTTTTCAACTTTCATAAATTAGAGATGGAAATGGACTCTAAAATGCTTTATGACACTCTAATGGGTGCCTCTCCTCCCCTTTGGGATATTGTTGGCACTTTCAAGTGAATTTTATCTTTCATAAATGAAAAACATCTTGAGGTTAATTGGAGTTTTATTCATAGAGAGGGCAACTCCCCTGCTGATTGGCTTGTCACTCTGTTAAACAGAAGGCATCCTTTCTGCATGTTTCGCTTTTTCACTCTTCAAGTTATCTATCAACTATACAAGATCACCAAATTACTCTTTTTTTGGCTTTCTGGTTTTCTGGGTATATCTGTATTTTGAAGCTTCTTTTTTGTGTAAGTTGTACTGTGGGGAGAGGACCCCTATGGGTGAGTTAATTGTATTTTTTGTGTTTATAGACGGGGATCCTCTCCCCCTCCCATTTTATGTATATTTTTTTAATATTAACCGATTGCGCTTAAATGGCCTGAAATGAAAATGATCAGACTCGGGTTGGACCAATTTAAGAGTTGGGTTTGTCTTGTCAAGATGCTCAGACTGATTCTCATTTGATGAAATCGGAGCTTAGGTGATCATCTATTCGCATTTGTTTGCTCAAATGCTTTGAGATTCGTGCATGACTTAAATTTAAAATCATAACTCAAATTAAATTTTAAGATTTTAAGTTTTGAACATTAAAAGAAAAGAAATAAAATGTTGTTTTTATAAATTATAGATCAAATCAAATAATAGCAGCAAAATAAATAGATTTAGGGAATTTAGTGTAGGTTGATATATAAGATAGAGAGGTCTCCACGTCCAATTAGAGACAACAATTATTATTTTCTTTATTAAATG
>NW_018239108.1:0-1087 GCF_001263595.1 Phalaenopsis equestris | reverse complement strand
CCTCCTCTACTTAAGTTTGAATTAATATTGTGAGCTTGATAAATATCAATGGGTGACAATTATTTTTCCACACTAAATCCTAGTGATGTCCCTGCTTATGCTAGAACATTCAGATATTTGGAGTAAATCTTGTTTTAATACAATTTTAATCTATTTACATATCTCCCAACTAAACTTTAATATTTAAAACATATCACTCAAATCTTTAATATCATATAAAAAATATCAAATGACTCTTTGAATGTCAAATATACATATACATACATTGCTCTAATGCAACAAATAATATATATGTAAATATGAATGTTTAGGCTTGAGATATATAAATACATGAAAATTGTGTGTTAGATATGAAAATTTCCTAACATTTTATCAACCTTAGTAATATTGATTCTCATATCACTTGGTTGGTTTACCCAAATATTAATCAAACCTTGTATTTAAATTTACCACTTTTGATTAAAAAATTAAACTTCAATTTTCTACTAGGATTAAGCTCTGTGCTAAATTGTCTTAAAATTATGCAATCTCAATTTTAATCATTACGTATGAATAATTGGATCATTCATTAAACCTCGTGTCATTATCATGTCAACATCGTGAGGTTGTTGAAAGGAAGCAACATAATTTGCTTGGCATAGCTTAAACATTCATATTTCATAGTAATGTTCCCTGACAGGTCTACATGATGTTGCATTAATGACTTGTTATTATATTAATTGGCTCTTGTATACTATTCTTGATAATGTTTTTAACATGTATCATCAACAATCTTTTTCTCTTAACCCTAAATGTTTTTTCACTATTTTTCTATTCCATTTGATAAGCTCTCTTTTTAGGCCCATTTGTCACGCCTTTTTTTATTATTAGAGTTATAATAAATACCAAAATTATGACCCTAAATTTTTGGTTTGTAACTTTATAAACATTGCATTTTATGAATCCACTCCTACTTTATGCTTTTTAATCAGCCACACACTCCACCTATTCATCTTATTCTTGAAGTGTCATGTTTCCAAGTATATAAGCGTTGAAATGTATGCATACATGAACCTCATGGGCCCACCCACGGTTTAGAAAAAACCGT
>NW_018239107.1:0-783 GCF_001263595.1 Phalaenopsis equestris | reverse complement strand
CTTTCACCCTTCATGAAAGTTGTTCCTCGTGGTCTTTTACACCAAATATCATATTTAATTGGGTCAATTGACATGTCTAACCTAGTCCAAACACAAGATTTGGTCATATGCACCTTCTTCTTGGACTTATGGCCAAATCCAAACTAATTGAGCTTGGTATGGTCAAATGAGCCTTACCTTAACTCATCCTAGACTCTAGAGTTGAGTTTAAAACCAGTCGCTAACCCATGAATAAGTTTGATATTTATGTCATGGGTAAAATTTTTTTTTTCATTTTTAAAGGGATAAAGAGAAGGTTAAATCAAAGTACTTGCTATACCACATGTCAATACTCTATGCTGTCATTTTTACTGCTCATTATAAGCTTTAACCATGACCCAACCCTTGGTTAACCACTTTAACCCAAGCTAAAGCCCAAAACCGTGAGCCCCACATGGCCAATATGCAAATTCATGCCAAGATGCCACCTCAGCCCAAATTGAGCTGAGAGCTCCTCTGCTTAACACCTAAGCAGTGGGGCTAACCCCTCAATTGGCCAGCCAAGCTTCCCCTTGGCAAATTTCTATAAAATGCACCCCCCCAACGGCCTCCTAAAAATTTTTCACCAAGGCCTCCCAAACTCCTCAGAGAGCTTCTCTAAGAGTCCCTTAGCACATTACAATCCATTTCCCTCTCCCAATTCCACCACAGAAATCCAATTTTGAGTTTGAATTCCTCCTCGAAACCAGGACAAACTTCAATCCAAACTTACAAAGCACCAAACTTCAAACAAATTGGCTCTAC
>NW_018239106.1:0-616 GCF_001263595.1 Phalaenopsis equestris | reverse complement strand
AGTTGGAAGGTAGGGTTCAAAAAAAAAATTGAAGTTGAGAGCAAAGAAATTGAAGAATCAAAAGAGGATGCTCCAGAGGACACTCCAAAAGATTCTGAAAGACCTATTTCTTTCTATTTCCTTGCTAAAAACTGATTTGAAAAAACCACCCCCTCCATTTCCTCAAAGACGTCATCGGCAGAAGTTGGATAAGAAATTTTTCAAATTTATGGAAATATTTAAGAAGCATACAATTAACATTACATTTGCTGAAGCCTTAGAACAAAGGCCAAGCTATGTAAAGTTTATGAAGGATATTCTCAATAGGAAAAGGAAGTTTGAATATAATGAGACTATTGCATTGAGTGAGGAGTGCAGTGCTATAATTCAGAAAAAGCTTCCAGAAAAGCTTAAAGATCCTGGTAGCTTTACAATTCCATGTGCAATAGGAGATAGATTTTATGAGAAAGCTTTATGTGATTTAGGTGCAAGCATTAACCTTATGTCATTATCAATATTTAAAAGATTAGGATTAAGAGAAATATTCCCTACTACTGGAACTATGTAGTTAGCATATCGTTTGATAACATGCCCTAAATGACTTATAGAAGATGTTCTAGTGAAAGTGGATCAACTT
>NW_018239105.1:1679-2258 GCF_001263595.1 Phalaenopsis equestris | reverse complement strand
GTATTCACCCTCTTGGATCTAAAGAGGGCGAAACAACTGTGTACTTCACTACCAAGAAAATTGATGCTTTAAGAGAAGAGGTTAAGTTCACTCTAGTGGGCAAATTTCAGTTAGGACATCCAAAAATGGAGCTAGTTAGAAGTTTTTTTGAATCTCTGAAGTTTATAGGTAATTGGAAAATTGGTATTTTGGATGGGAGACACCTTCTAATCCAATTGGCAGCTGAGGAAGATTATGCAAGATTGTTTGCCAAACAATCTGTTAACATTGCTGGAACAGTTATGAAGATCATTAAATGGACCCCAGGTTTTGATCCTAGCAAAGAACCTCCTGTAGTCCCCATCTGGTTTAAGTTACCTTGCTTACCACTACCTTATTTTAAGCTCAATGCTCTATTTAATACTGGTAGAGCACTGGGAACACCTCTGAGAGTGGATGCTCCCACTTATAATAAGGCTAGACCTGGCCTTACTAGAATTCAAGTTGAAAGAGATATCACACTCCCTGAGCTGAAGAGAATCTGGATTGGTTCTGATGCTGAAGGGTTCTGGCAGGAAATATTAGCTGAACAGAAGCCTT
>NW_018239105.1:0-804 GCF_001263595.1 Phalaenopsis equestris | reverse complement strand
TTTGCAGAAGAGAAACAAATTTTGATATTCTAATTGATCATCCACAATTTGTCCACCTCTCATTCAATATGAATGGACATAAAGGTGAAGCTACCTTTATCTATGCTGGATGTACAAAGTATGCTAGAAAAGAGCTGTGGAATAGGTTAATTTAAATCAGCCAACAGGTGAACTCCCCATGGTTGGTGGGGGGTGATTTTAACTGTATCATTTCTACCACTAAAAAAATCTGGAGGTAGAACCCCAAACCTTGCCAAGATGAATACCTTCATAGACAATATCCACAGGGCTGGTCTCTTTGATCTGGGTTTCAAGGGACCTAATTTCACTTGGAAAAGGGGATCTACTTGGGAGAGGCTTGATAGAATACTGGTTAATGATGCATGGTTCAATCTCTTCCTCCTCACCTTTTTTACTACCTTAGTCTTGCTGGCTCAAATCATAGACCTATTCTTATAAGCATCACCTCAACTGATAACTATTGCTCCCCCATCTCCTTTAGATATCTCAACATGTGGACTGCACATCCTGACCCTGACCCCTTAGTAATTACATTGCTGACCTACGAAAAGGGGTCTCTCACCCTGACCCCTTAGTCAAGCTAAGCTTATTGCAAATAAAGATTGCTAAAGCCCTTAGAGGTTGGAGCTGGAACACTTTTGGAAATGTTCATGCAACAGTCCAGAAGGCTGAAGATGAAGTCAAAGCTTTGTAGAATGGGGGACAACTTTGTGTTGAGGAGGAGAAAAAACTACTGATTGCTCAGAATAACCTCCTCAGTGCCATTGATTACCAGGAAAAATT
>NW_018239104.1:0-965 GCF_001263595.1 Phalaenopsis equestris | reverse complement strand
CACCCCATATTTTTCATTTGAGGCAATTGCATGCAGGTCACCCAAAAACTTGCTATCGACAAATGAGCACTCTCTCCTTTTTCAGATTCCAAACAAAGCACAAACTTTCTTACATTATCCGAATTTCATAAAAAAAAAAGTATAAAAAAACCATTCCAAGCCATGAAATCGTCGTTAATTGCATATAGACAAATGAGCACTCTCTCCATTTTCAGATTCCAAATCAAGCACAAAGTTCCATCCATTATCCAAATTTCATAAACAAAATCGAAAAAATCGCATAAAGAAAACCATTCCAACTCATGAAATCGCATATAGAAAGGCATGCAATAAAAAATGACTCACAATAACAGGAGATCGGAGGGAGGAAGAAGAGATGAGACAGTGCTAATTGCATAGAGGAGAAATCGAGGGAGAAAGGCGAGCGAGGAGTCGCCTAGGGCAGAATGCGTTTGACCGGCGAGCGATCTAGAACGAAGGTCAATTGCGTAATAAACAGGGGGAAGAACGTGGGCCGCGGGTTCGAGCCCGCGGCCGTGTTTAATAAAAAACCGCCACAACTTTTTGGGATTAGTAGGTCAAGCGCACAAAAAAAATGGAGGGATGTGTTTTCAAAAAGCAACCGCAGCAAAAATACTGCCCCAAATGAGTCCTTACTTAATTCCCCCCAATTTCCATGTATTTACATATCTAACACCTAAACTTCAATTTTTACTTACATGCCATCTTGCCTATGCATGAAAGGTTGTTTCATTTTTTTAAAGTTAAAATGGTGGTGTTTTTTATGAGATATAAGTGTAAAAGTAAAAATTTGGGTGGTATAAATACAAAGGTAAAGTTTTGGTGTTAGATATGTAAATATATAGGAATTGACTGGAATGTTTTTAAATGCCCAAACAAATTAGTGCCTAAGGCGGAGGAAATATTAGTGTCTTTTGCTAATCATGGAGGTCAATCTCCTCTTT
>NW_018239103.1:0-380 GCF_001263595.1 Phalaenopsis equestris | reverse complement strand
TGAAACCTAGTTTTTCAAGTTTTTGGGAGTGAAATATCGCATATTGCCACTATATCTGATTTTTTTATTGATGAGTTATGATATTATGGTTTTATTGTGAGTCGTGTTTCCACTATTATGCATTTGTATTGTGATTCATGTGTGTTTAAACAATAATTTCATACATGTTTAAGCTTTCGAAAGATTTCAAACAATTCGAACAATGCAAATAAATTTGTAAGATTTAGAATAATTTAAACAATTCGAATAATTCGAACAATTTGAACATTTCAAACATTGCAAACATTTCAAATATATTTCAAACAAATCAAACAGAACACGAACAATAACTTCACGAATAATTTTTGATACATCATTAACAAATTATCATCATCCAGCAC
>NW_018239102.1:0-1172 GCF_001263595.1 Phalaenopsis equestris | reverse complement strand
ATGAAATTATTTCCTAAGACTACTCTGGCCATAAGGAACTTACATGAATTTTTGTAGAATTTTCTAAGCCACATCCACTTTTCTATAATTATTTAAACAGAAAATGCATAAAAACATAGAAAATTAAGATCTTTGTCTAGAGATCTCCTCTGTCTTTGGAAAAATGCTCAAATGTGCACCTAGATAGAGGCTACAACATATAAAAATTTGGGGTCAAGGTGATAATCCAATATGAATGGAGAATTTAAAAACCCCATAACTCTAATTCATTTTTTAAAAATAATTTATGCATCAAGTTAATGTGAAAATAATTCTATATGATTTTCCTCTGTTCACTGAGCAAGAGGGTATTTTTATTTTATTTTTATGAATTTTCTATGCAAAGATATGGATTTTTGAAGTTTAGGAGCTATTTTCTGAATTTAGTAAATATCCTAGTTATTTATTCAAACTGCGGGCTGACTGGATCATCGAATCCGTCGAAAAGCCACGCGACGCGCTCCTATTCGACGCTGCCTTCCGAGTCAGCTGCCATGCAGCCCACCGTTTCGTTCCATAGGATCATCCGGCTTGATCTCCGCCGTTCATTTAATACACGCGAGAATGGACGACATCCGTCCATCGTCCCCGATGGGCTTAACCGAGAGCCATCCAACCATTTTAAAATCTTAATATCTTTCTCATTTCTTAATGGATTTTGATGATTATTCTCTAAATTACTCGTCTTGAAGAGACGAACATATCTATATGGTAAGCACAATATGAAATTAAGCCATTATAAATGGAGAGCTCGCGAAGGCTCGGGAGAGTAAGCGAGGTTATACCTTTGCTCCGAGAGGTTTAGCCTCAATCAAAGATTCTTCACACCTTCGTTGGGTCCCAAAGAGCTCAGGGATGATGTAAAGCCTATGTATGATTTTGACCACAACCGATTTTGGGTGTTGGTTGAGAGCTATGGTAGAGGCTATTTCAGAGGGGGAATTGATGGGGGTTTGGCTTCTTTCACTGTTGTGAAGGTGTAGGGCCAATTTATTTGGAGTTTGGTGCTGTGTAGGTTGGGATTAAGATTTGTCCTGATTTCGAGCAGGAATTCAAGCTTAAATTGGATTGCCATGGTGGAATTGGGAGGGGGAAATAGATTGAAATGTACTAAGGGTCTCTTAGGGAAGCTC
>NW_018239101.1:1814-2248 GCF_001263595.1 Phalaenopsis equestris | reverse complement strand
GTAGAACTGATTCAAGAATGAGAATCAAAATGTAGTTCAATTCTCAAATGAAGGTGTCGGAATATAGGGCCCAACCTCAAATGTGAAGAATCAGAAGGGTAGGACTGATTCAAGAATGAGAATCAAAATGTAGGTCAATTCTCAAACGAAGGTGTCAGAATATAGGGTCCGACCTCAAATGTAAAGAATCAGAAAGTTAGAACTGATTCATGAATGAGAATCAAAATGTAAGTATCAAACCGAAGATGAGGGAGTTGAAATTTAGGTATCAATTCAAAGATATGCGAATCAGGATTTAGGTACTGATTTGAAGATGTGATTTGAATTTTACAAAGAGCTTGTGATGTTGAATTTGAGGTAGTGCGTCATGTGGAAATGTTGATTTTGAAGAAGACTTGTAAAGTTTTGTAGAGTTTTGTGCAGAATGTGAAATT
>NW_018239101.1:0-705 GCF_001263595.1 Phalaenopsis equestris | reverse complement strand
GAATGCTTCTTTCATCAGTCTCAGAGAAAACCCTGGTATATAGCTCCAGGCCTTCCAATATGTTGACAAACTTTCCCTGAACCTCCTCATAGAACTCGAATTCTCTTTTATTTACTTTGCTTATTTTGTAGTATTCTACCATACCAGTAGTTGGCAGCTGCCTGGGGCGTTCCTTCCTCTGGGCCTCAGTGGGAACCCAAACTGGTGCTGGTCGATCCGGAATATGAGATTCAGCCTCAAGTGGGATGTATGATCCCGGGCTCCATGGTGAGCGCTGATCTGTCCCCAGTGGGACATACGGTTCATTTGCCATGAAATTTGGAGTCTGAGACTCGTTGGTGCTTGAAGTGTATTCTCCTAATGTTTTCGAACACTGTAGATGCAGAACGTTGCAGTCCAAACATTCTACAAATGCGCCCATAACTGATGTCCCGGCTGGTACCTCAACGTTGCATGTTGGGCAACCTCTGCAAAAGATATCTGGGACCGGGGGTACAGCTGATCCTGTCAGAAATCCCGATTCTTCATATGTAGTGGGCAGGCTGGTAGAAGTCTCTCTCAGCTCTGGATCGTAGATATGTCCCTCAGGAATGGGGGTAAGAAAACTGTTTTTTTGTTTCTTTGGCGCTTGCGCTCTTGTCGCAAGAAGTCTCCTTATTTCTTTCGGCTTGCATTTCTGCATTGTGTTCTGTGGAGCGGAGTATT
>NW_018239100.1:6357-7264 GCF_001263595.1 Phalaenopsis equestris | reverse complement strand
AGACCTCAACCAAAAGTGAGGTCAACAAGAGGTTTAGAATATTTGAGGTTTAGAATATTGGTAACTTTCACATTAGAATTTCATGTTTAAATTTTCAATTTACTACCATGTATTTTCTTTATGTTATAGTTTTGAATTTATGTTGATTTGTGTCTATTTTTGTATCTATTAGCTTTTATGCTATCCTTCACTGCATAAAAGTCTGGTGAACCTCATATATGTTAAAATTAAGTTAAAGTTGGATCAATTTATTTTTCTCCTATTTTTTAATTTTTTATTTGTATATTTGGGATATGAAAATTCTAGTAAGCATGTTATTGTTATTCTTCATTCTTGCTAAGAGGTTTTTTCTTATTAAAAATTTATGTTTGTGAGATGAAAAAAATAATTTTTAAAACTTGAATTATATTCATTTTTTTAAATGTGCTACAAAGAAATTTGATTTGGATTTGAAAAAAAATGATTATGTGTATGAAGTTATATTAGGGAAGTAAAATTTGAATATAGAAGTGAGTAAGAAAATTTATTTGAAACCTATAATGATGAAGAAACAATTAAAGTAAGAAAATTTTTAGTGTAGAAATGATAAATATTGTGTAACTATCTTTAGTAGAAGAAGTTATATTTTTGAAAAATGTAGAAAGATTAGACATTTTTTTTCAATACTTAACTTTCTTTTATTAAAAATACTTTTTAAAACTATTATTATATTTTTAAGTAATGGATTTATGTCAAACCTTTGCTTTAGAAAAAGAAGAGTCAAATTCAAAACCATTAAAGGCCTCTCAAGACATAGTAATCCTCACCTGAGATAATAAAAAAAAAGGGTAAAGTATGTGTTAAAAGGAACAGAAAAGAAAAGTGCAGTTAGTATGTCAAAAAGGGAGGAGAAGCTTGAGGATTAGTG
>NW_018239100.1:3492-4843 GCF_001263595.1 Phalaenopsis equestris | reverse complement strand
TATTGTCTCAATGAACTAATAGTAGAATCACATTATATTGTATGGGTGAGAATGTAATTCATATGGTTGGGTGCAAATAAATAGCGAAATAAACTCTGAATGGTGTACAGTTAAAGGACTTTAGGATGAGAGACTAAAGCCCTAGATTCAATCTATTATTTTAGGTTTTGATACGAGAGGTTAGTATCTTCCCTACCTACCCCATCTTCAGAATTATTCAAATTTTAGATTAGCCAATATTCTTTATAGCATCTCTAGTAAGGGTAAAGAATAATATTGCCCCTTTTTGAAACAACATAATTTAAATACTTTCACAACAGAATTCTTATACTTGTTTGTGATTCTGGATAAGGAACAAGATATTTTATTTGTATTGAATTCATCTTACAAAAATCTAGTTAAATTTAGTTAGTTGTTTACTTTATTTTCAATTATTAAAATTACCAAAAAGAATTGAATTTTCATTCCTACCATAGTATCTATAGTTTGAGTAAGATTCTCTTTTAAAGTAGAGTTCTTTATCTAATTTCTTCTTAAGATTTAGTAGTTCTCCCTGTCGGTTTGATATTTCGGGGCTTAATCAAAAAGTCCTTAATTACTTGATAACGAATAACGATAAACTTGCGTAGTATCCCAATATTTAAATATAATTATTGTACTCTTACTTGCCTCGGAGTCAGGCATTTGACACCGTTGTAAAGAAGGAAATTTAAATAAAGAGAATCAAGAATCTAACCACACATACATTATAGTACTATCATACCAGATAGGGATCAAGTTTTTGGCTACTGTCTTCAGGAAACTTACGTTTGGTTCTTAGCGGTGGAGTCAGAAGTAGAAGTATATAAAAGAGAAGGGGGTCAGTGAGGCATACGAACTTTTTTTATTTGAACTCCCAAAAGTATTTTCACATTATTCCTAGGATATTATGCAAGTCATACCTATATAAACAATGTGTTTTATAATAAAGTATTTAGGCCTATAACTCCTCATAAGCAACATCAAGACCGGTCATGCATGGTTTTGAATGTAATTAGGTGGGTTAGATGGTAGTGCTTTCCAGGCAGGGTATATGTCTATATAGTCTAGGGTTGTAAAGTTCCCCTTCTCTTGGTGAACTCCAGTCTAGAACTCTATGGTCAATTGTCTAGCTACAATGTAAATCCTCACTTTTACCCACCCACATGATTGTTTTACCTTTAGCATATGTCCTAATAAAGCAATGGATAAACTATGAAAACTCTTTCGTGAGCATCACAAGCACAACCTCCTGAGAAAAAGAACACAACTTTAATCGAGAGTTTACTTAAGTGGCTTTGGCTACTTATTATGTAATTAACAATAGAGGCTT
>NW_018239100.1:0-2690 GCF_001263595.1 Phalaenopsis equestris | reverse complement strand
CTAAAAGGTTGGAGATTCAAGAGGTAGGACTTTTACTAGCCAATGTGATGAGGATGCCTCATGAAAAGAAGAGAAAATAGAGGTTTAGCTACAAATTTGAAAATACTCCCAACAAAAGTACATACATACCTTCTAGGCCCGAGAGCCTTCTGATAGCCTAGGCACACTAAAAATTGAACTATAAAAAAGTTGGGCTAGTTGGGTCGAAGAAGAACTATGGCTTCACCTCAGAACATGCGAATATGAATGTAAATATCTTGGGCGGTCTTCATATATTGTGGAGTTCCTAGTATAAGACTTGGGTTAAACCCGTGTAATGTAGCTCATTTAAAATTAAGCCCAAAGGCTATGAATGAAAGTAAAATTAAAAATTTTAAAGTCATGAATATTTTAATGAGGGTCCAAGCAGATGTTGAACTTCAATGGTTTCTTCATTTCAGCAGTCGAGTGTTCTCTCCCTCATGCTCATCCCCCACCACGATCTCACATGCGAGTTTTGTGGGAGTATCTACCACTTGATTGCATTACAACCTGATATTCTTTGATTTTAATTTCTTCTTCCTTTTCTTCTTCTTTTAATCTCTCATTGTTATCCTATTTTTTTGCATTTAGTTTCATGTCCCTATAGATAACTGTCTTCTTTAGTGGGGCATAGTATGCAATGTCTTCTTGTGTTCATGGAGTCACGGTAGGCCAAGTAAGGTGTTGATGGATGTCTCAGAGTCTATGAAATGGAATTTGTAGTTGTCACTAAATCACCAATCCTTAATAGCAATGTGATTGATCGAACGGCTCTTTCTCCTTATTGATTAAAGCCATGTTGCGTCATCTTGTCTGTCTTTAGCATACGGGCATCGATGTCCAAATAAACAAGAGTTCTTAAGTTCATAATGTTGAATGAAGCGTCGAGGTCAATAAGCACCTTTAAGAACATAACATCGTTGATATTCACCAAGATGTACGGTGGCTATTGAGTTCAGCTGTGCTCAACAGTAAGTCATCATTGGAGAATGTGACCTTGTGTGGACATTTCGACGAAAAAGCCTCGTTTGAGGGAGTACTAGAAAGGGGAGTCAAGAAAATTTTAGGATCAAATAGATCATTTACTAATGACTCTCTGATTTCCTTTGAAATGATTATGGTAGCATAAATACCCAATTTCATTGGTAGTTTCTTCAAATGGACTAGAAAATTATAGTCCACCTTATTGATAAAATTCCCGACACTTCCTGAAATTTGTCTTTCTTGCACCGGTGGAATTACTTCCTCTGGTAAGTCCACTTATTTTCCATTTTCCTTTGGGAGCAATTATTGAAGGTAGAACTTCTCCGCTCCACAAATACACTTCAGTAATTTCTTCTTTTGCTTGTGCCCAACTCCAAGTTTCTTTCGGGATCTTTTCATCTAACTCATTTTTCTCTGAGTCAGACGATTCTAACTTTATGGAAATTGGCGCTTCTTGCAACTCGACAATAACACTTTCGTCTCCAATGTCGCTTTCATTGTTGTTATTATTGTTGTTCTTTTGATTTTTGTCAGACCCATTGAGACCATGTACGCTTTGAGAATTATCTTCGGGATCAAAACCAGATTTGTTATTTTCAGCAGCATCATCATCAGAAATAGATAAAATGAATATGAAATCAAAAGTCTTTTTATGAACTTTCCAAAGGAACAAAGAAAAATCATACAAAGTCAACATATCGAGAGATTTCTTCCTCAAATCTAGACAAAAAATCTTGGAGAATGAGTGCAAGTAAAACTAATAGAAGCTACAAAGAGAATAACGGCCCCTAAGCTGCGAGGGCCTGTAGTCCTCTGGGCTTTGCTTTCAATTTATATTTTCTTTTCTTTTCTTGGTTTTGGGGGCTTGGAGGCAGATGCTAAAGCTAGAGCAGCTTACATCTTGTTAAGGACCTTCTTAGAAGATCTGGTCCATGACATGTTCTCATCCATCTTCATCCTTGTAGCGGTCGATAAGAATAAATTCACCAGTCGAGATCGTATTGATCAAATCCTTTCTGGGCTCTTTCAAGTATCACATCCTCTTTCAAGTATTACATAGAAATGACTATGTTTCCTGCCTTAAAATTGTACTCTAAAATTTTAAATTTTATGTATGCCAACTTATGTATAAAAATGGTATATTTTTATGTGAAATGAAAGATTGGGGTGGTAGAAATGTAAACAGTAGAGGTTAAGTGTTAGACATGGAAATACAAAGAAATTCTGTGGTATGTACGGAACCTCCCCTTTAGGAAATTAGTAATAATGATATTTTTATATGATGTTAAAGATTTGAGTTATATGTGTGTTAAAATTGAGGCGTAAGACATATAACTATATAAGAATTCTTCCGTATGTAAATTTCATAAGGATTCAATCCTCTTATTAACTGGAAGCAATAGGAGATAACGATATTTTTATCACAGCTATAAAATATTTAGATATTATCTTGCATAAAACACTTTTGAAAACATCACTAAGAATATGTACATCCGTGATGGGATTTACGATGTATTGGAAGTACCTAACAAAACGTCTACTAAATAGAACTCCAATTTACATAAATTTCATTCTCATATACATTTTCTCATATTTTCTGGTTGTTAATGAAATCTATAATGGATCTTTTTAGGCAATTTGTCTATGTCGAACATTGTGCAATGGCTATATGAACTAATATTTAA
>NW_018239099.1:0-555 GCF_001263595.1 Phalaenopsis equestris | reverse complement strand
GTCAATTTCATAAATATTTGCATATACAAATCTCTCGTGTCAAATTTTTGGAGCCGTTGCCGGGGAAGTAATGAAAAATATTAGTATTTTATTATATTTTTTTAAAGAAAGAAAGAGGGAGTGTTTGTAGTTTAATTGGAACATTTTCTTATTTTAGTGTGTTTGCTTATTTTTAATTACCTACTTTATTCAGTTTATTAGAAGTGTAAGATCTGAAAATTTAGTACCTTACGACTTTGAGTTAGAAAGAACTGTTAAAAAAATTTGAAAGCAACAAAAAGAGAAAGATTAGTTTAGTAAAATGCCTTGTAATTTAAATAATATTGGAAACGAAAATGAACATCATTAGAGACCTTTAAGAGTTTATGCAAATCCTACGAAAATTCATTTGAGTAGTTAAAATCCTGTTGTAGCTGCCAATTCATTTGAACTTAAACCTGCTATTATCTAAATGGTACAAAATTTTCAGGCCATGAACTTAAACGTGTCAATTCATTTGAACTTAAACCTGCTATTATCAAATTCATTTGAACTTAAACCAGCAAGTTTTTTTAG
>NW_018239098.1:0-505 GCF_001263595.1 Phalaenopsis equestris | reverse complement strand
ATGACGGTCGGCGGTGGTCGACGGAGGTCAATGGTGATTGGTGGCGGTCGACGGTGTCGACTGAGGTCAACGGTGGTCGTCGAAGACCAGTGATGGTCGACGATGATCGACGATGATCGACGATGGCAGGGATGATGCTGGACTTGAGGTCATTCTCAAAGCCTCAAGTTCTCTCTTAAGCCTCCTCCTCTCCCATGTGAGGGGTGGAGCTCTATTTATAGTGTTCTGGGTGTCATTAATGCAGGAATATGAACCATTTTGATCGGACGGTCCGGAGAGCTTTCCTTGATCGGATGACGTTTGATGGACATTTGAGTGTCTTAATGATGTCAGAATTAAGTGATCTTGGGCTCGTTGGATTCTTCTTGTCGAGCCGCTCGATTTGAGTATAAACTTGTCATATTTGACAGTCGGTTGATTTTCCAAATATATTTATAAATATTCTAACTGTGATTTAAAGACTTGATCTAGGCTTGATTTGACTTGGATTGAGTTAGTTTTCATA
>NW_018239097.1:63830-64107 GCF_001263595.1 Phalaenopsis equestris | reverse complement strand
TTTTGAGCTTGAAACCCTGTCGGAAACCAGGACAGAGCCCAATACACCTCCACACTCAACTAAACTTCAATTACTTGTGCCCACACCTTCACAAGAGTGAAAGAAGCCAAAGCCCCATCAAATCCCCATTCCACAGAGCCTCTACCATAGCACTAGACCTACACCTGAAATCAAGCTGAGTCGAATTCATACCTAGACTTTACCACCCCTACACTTTACCCCAAGCCTAGAGTCTCAATCCCTAGCCTCCTTGGACCCCAACAAACGTGTCTAGCAA
>NW_018239097.1:63023-63802 GCF_001263595.1 Phalaenopsis equestris | reverse complement strand
CTCTCAGAGCAAAAGTATAAAACTTCTCCTTCTTCCGAGCTTATTTTGATTCTCCAATTACTTAAGCTTGATTTCAAGGCATCTTAACCGTATGGATGTGTTTGTATCACTTAGACGAGTCCATAGGATCAAACTCAAAGTGATTTGGTTGAGTCTAGGCTGAGAACTTAAGATTTTCGTGTGGACAGGCACGAGATCATTCTATTAGGGACAATGACGGGGAGCCATTTGATCAACTGTGTATCAAATGGACGGAGGAGGTCGAGTCGGACAGCGCTTCCGGACATAAACAACGGGCCAAGTCAGCAAGCTACGTGGACGACGGCGACCAACTAGAGCGCGCCAGCATGCCTTCGGAGCTGCCTAGGATCTAGTCAGCACGCGTTGTTTAAATAGATAAATAAGGCTTTTTCTTATTTATTTAAATACCCTTAACTTAGAAAATTCATAACTTTATGTCGAAAAATCACAAAAATAAAATAAAATACCCTCTTCTTCAGTGAACAGAGGAGAACAATGTACAAACTTCAAGCCTATTTGATGCATATTTTATTTTTAATTAATTAAACTCTATTTGGGATTATTTGATTCTCCATACATATTAACACATCACCTTGGCTTGAAATTTTGGCATGTTGTAGCCTCTGTCAAGGGCTGATTTTTCCAAAGTCATGAGAGGTTCCTATACAGAGATCCATATTTTTCAAGTTATTACACATTATTTCTTCAAAATAATCATGGAAATTAGCATATTGATTATAAAATCCTAAGAAAATTTT
>NW_018239097.1:57794-58796 GCF_001263595.1 Phalaenopsis equestris | reverse complement strand
AACGATCTGCTAACTGCAGAGTTACTGTAGTAGGGGTTATTTCTCCTAATATCAATCTTTTAAATATTGATAATGCCATAATATTAATGCTTGCACCTAAATCACTTAAAGCTTTCCCGTAAAATTTGTCTCCTATTGCACATGGAATTGTAAAGCTACCAGGATCTTTAAGATTTTCAGGAAGCTTTTTATGAATTATAGCACTGCACTCCTCACTAAGTGCAACAGTCTCGTTATCTTCAAACTTTCTTTTCCTGTGGAGAATATCCTTCATAAACTTTACATACCTTGGCATTTGTTCTAAGGCTTCAACTATTGGAATATTAATTGTAAGCTTCTTAAATATTTCTATAAATTTTGAAAATTGCTCATCCAACTTCTACTGACAAAGTCTCTGTGGAAATGGAGGTGATGGTTTCTCCAAATCACATTTCAGCGGAGAAATAGGTCTCTCAGAATCTTTTAGAACGTCCTCTTTTGATTCTTTAATTTCTTCTCTCTCTACTTCAATTTATTTTTAAACCCTACCTTCCAACTCTCTTCTGCTTCTAAGTTGAACGGCTTTTACTTTCTCCTTCTGCTGGTCTTTTAGATTTGATTTAGAATTGTTAGGAAGTGTTCCTTGCAATCTATTACTTAATGAATTTTCCATTTACCCAAGTTGATTCTCAATATTTCTAATTGTAGCTCTTTGACTTTATAATTGATTTCCCATTTGTAAGACCACTTCTTCTACAGACAACTTCTTCTCCTTAAATTGCATATTACTGTTGAAACATCGAGGATAAGTAGATCTATAATTATTATTCCTTTCATTGTTCTAGTTTTCCAATGGATTTACTTATTTGTTCCCCCATTGTTGATTACTACCACCCGAATTGTTATTCTTGTTAAAATTTGGATGGTTTTTCCAACCTGGGTTATAATAATTTGAATATGGGTTATTCTGCTTGTTATTTATGGAATTCAAAGTTTCTAATGATGCTTGAGAATCTACCATTT
>NW_018239097.1:35327-56770 GCF_001263595.1 Phalaenopsis equestris | reverse complement strand
AAAAAATAAGAATTTAACTTTTAATTTATATGTATTGGGATACTACGCAAGTATACGTATCGTTATCAAGTAATATAAGACTTTTTTATTAAGACCTGAATATTGAACCTACAGGGAAGATATGCAATATGCAGTTTTTGAAAGCTTTCTATTTTTGAAAAAACAATTATTTAAATTAAAGCCATTTCTTCAGTAAAGAAAGTTTAAATATTTTTGTTAATTTTAATATTTTGACAAAAACAAAACAAACATAAAATGATAACTTGAGTTTTTGTAGAAGAAAAGCACTAAATATGAAAATATCTTTCTCCATATCATGAATTAGTAATAAGTATATGCATTCTATTGTGGAAGTATGCATATTTGTGTTGTGCCAAGTAGGAGCATTAATATTCTTTACCCTTACTAGAGATGCTATAGAAAACATTGGCTAATTTAAAGTTTGAATAGTTCTGAAGACCGGCTAGGCAGAGAAAATACTAGCTCTCACTCTGGAGTTCCCTCGATTCCCTCCACTTGGGGGCTAACATCTCGTATAAACCAAGTTAGGGGCTTTAACCTGTCACTTTAAAGTCCTCTAACTCTACACCCTTCAACGAATATTTCCTTATTTATTTGCATTCAATCATATGAACTACATTCTTATTCATACAACCTCATGTGATTATTTCAAATTGTTGGCTGAGACAATACCAGCCCGATTCTTACATGTTCTTACAAAAAATTTTAACATTTGGACTGACTAAATCAAGAAGTAATTGAAGTACATAGATTTGAATCATCACAACTTCTTTCAACATTAAAGATCAATACTCTCCAAAAATTCAATACAACACTTAATTAATTACCAATTTAAGAAGAAAGATAAAAAAAACTGCTTAGAATCCATGGAGAAAAGAGAAAATAAAACCACACTTTAGTTTAAAAGTAGAAATCATTGTTAAACCAATAATAAGTCTCGATTAAAACCAAAAGCAGTCTAAAACAAAAGATAAAAACTTATCTCAAGTCCTCCGCCAAACTCTTGAAGTTCCTTTGAATCACTTTTCTTTTACAACATTTTCAATATAAAACTAAAATAAAAAGGATAAATATGTGGTGCCTAAAAATCTCTCCAACTAACTCCCCAATTTAAGAACTTCCAAAACTTTCTCAATTCTTTCAGGACCCCACACCTTTTGGACCTTTTCAGGACCCTTTTTTAAAGTCCCAATCTTCCTTATTTTATAAATCTCCAAAAGGTTCCTTGGTATCTCTTAAAAATGTGTCTTGATTAGATGTCTTTACCCAAGAGATGCATCCTTCCGCAATAATTTTTGTCCATGGTGGTTGTAACCACCTATTAAGCCAATAGGTGCCTCAAAAACCTCTTCAAAATTCACAAAAACTGAATATACTAATCCAATAACTGCCACTGACGCTTATGCGCGGGGTCTTTAGTGCTTAGGCGCGACCATCTCTGTTTAATTTAGAAATTTATTAATTTATCCTTTTAATTAGGAAAGTGAGGTGGGTTTCTACCAATTAATCCCCTTTTAATTTCAGTCTTCCAAACAAGTTAATTAAGATCAGAGGTTATCCATTTCCCTCCTTGAATTAAGCCTAAATGTTAATTAAGGCCAAATTCATAAAATTACACTTTTGCCCCTAAGGCTCTAACACTTTATAATTTGTCAAATTCAAATAAAACAACTTTGAAATTTTTATCTTAGATTATTCAGGGGTTAATTAAGACATCAAAAGAGAAAATGTGATTTTTTCAAAATTTAATTTAATTTATATAATTATTTTCTTGCAAAAATGGTATATTTCAAAGAAAATTTTCTAGCTTACCTAACATAAAGCCTAATCACTTGAAACTTTTACTGGAGGTATATCTAAACTAAAGAGCCATTTGGACAAAATTCCATGATTTTTTGGCATTTATTTGAATTATTAGAATTATTTTAAATTCTGGAGTATTCATTAAATATAAAAAATTTTAAATGGAAAAAATTAAGTTTTGCATTTTTGAAAAATCTCCCTAAGGTCAGCAAACCTAGGGAAGCAAAGTTTTATTTTTATTTTTATTCTTCTTTGATTTATTGGAATTATTTTTGTGGAAATCCATTTTTTAGTCTTTAAAAATTATTTTAAGCTTCAAAATACAATATCGTTATTTAGAAAATTAGGAAAACTATTCCAATTGTTTGTAAGTGCTTAGAAAACAATTTAGAATATTTCCATGAATTTTATTAGTTTTGTGCTTTTTTTGAATTTTTAATTATTTTAAATATTTAAAAATAGGCTAAGAATGAAGTTTTTATTTTAAATACCATTTTATTTTTATAAAATTCCCCTAATCACAGAGAACTCCAAATATAAGTTTTAATAATATTTTTAGTTATATTTTGATCATGAAAAATTATTTTAGTGCCAAAAAGGATATTCAACTTGAAAAATCAATTTAGCCCATCAAATGGACTCAAAGTGCTTTAAAATTTTTATGGGGAGTTCTCTGGATCTTAGAAAATAGCAAAGATAAAAAATCAAATCATTTTTTTGTTTATATTTTCCAAAATTAATTATCATAGTGATTTAGGATTTATGAAGATTAGGTGCATTTTAAATGACATGGCTCATGAGAGATTTTTTTAAAGGTTCACTAGTCAAAGTAAACTATTCAAAATTTTCTTGAATTTTTCTAAGAAACATGCTAATTATTATGATTAATTTAAGCAAATAATGTGCATAAACTTAAAAAAGTATGGATATCTGTTTAGAGGTCTCCTTTAACTTAAGAAAAATCAGGGAATGTTCCCCTTGACAAAGGCTACAACATGCCAAAAATTCAAGCCATGGTAAAATGCCTATATGCATGGAGAATCGAAAGACTCAAGACAGTGTTTAATTAATTAAAAATAAAACATGCATCAAATGTACTTCAAATTATTTCCACATTGTTCTCCTCTGTTCACTAAGAAAGGGAATATTTTTATTTTATTTTTGTGATTTTTATACACTAAAATAGAAATTTTTAAAGTTAGTGGTCATTTTCTAAATTATTTAAATCCCTATTTTATATATTTAAACGCGTGGCGCTGACTGGATCCTAAGAAGCTTTGAAGCTCCACGCGGCGTGCTCCCATTTGACGCCACCATCCATGCTAGTAGCCACACATCCCATGGTTTATGTAAAGAAGCGTTGTCCAGCTTCATCTTCACCGCTCATCCGATACACACTTGATCGAACGGTGCTTCGTCATCGTCCCCAATGGCCTAACCCGAGAACCATCCATCTTCAAGGCTTGATATTTCCCTCATTTCTCAACTAAATTGAATGAATTTTTTTATTAAAATGCTCTTCTAGACTAGAGGAACATATCTATACGGTTAAGATACCATGAAATTAAGCCCAAGCAATTGGAGAATCAAAAGAGGCTCGAGCTGAGGAGGTGTTCAATACCTTTGTTCTGAGAAGGTAAGCTTCAATCAGAGATGCTTGGCACGTTTGATGGAGTCCAAGGAGGCTAGGGATTCAGCCTCTTTCTATGGTGTAAGGTCTTTGAATGGATTCCACCAAGCTCAATTTCAGGTGTTGATCAAAGTCTATACTAGGGGCTTTGTGGAAGGGGTATTTGATGGGGCTTTTTCTTCTTTCATTGTTGTGAAGGTGTGAGTACAAGTAATTTAAGTTTGGTGGACTGTGGAGGTGGATTGAGCTCTGTCCTGGATTTAGACAGAAGTTTGATCTCAAAATTGAGCTTCCACAATGAGTGTCAGTAAAGGAAGATGGTTGGATGACACTGAGGAGGCCTCAAAGAAGTTCTATGAGGATTTGGAAAGCTCTCTTTGAGAAAATTTCAGCACTCCCTCCATAGTCGTGGAGGTGAGCTTTATAAAAATGGGCTTGGGGTGGCTGTTATGGCCAATTGGGGGATGCAATGTGGTGCTTAGATGGAGGGCAGAGAGGCTCCAACATCTCATTTGGGTGAGGTGGCCTCTAGGTTTGAATTGAGTGTAATTTAAGAGGGTGTGGCCCTCAATTTTGGCTTCTCTAGCAATTAGGCCAGCCGGCCATGGCAGGGGGGGGGGGGGAGGAGCTCAGCTTGATTTTGGTTTGTCTAGCGATTAGGCCACCCGGCCATGGCAGGGGGAGGTGGATGGGAACTCAGGGAACCCAGGGGACTATGTCACAACAATTAAATGAGTTGAGGTTTAGTTTTGGAAAAAATATCCAAGGCTTAAATAAATATGGAATAAAAATCCCTTAATTTAGGAAACCTTTGGTCCATGGAAACCGTTGGTCCATGGCTTAGCATAGGTGATTTATGAGGTTTATCTTCATCACCAGGGTCCAACTAATGGCTGTGGAGACATCAATTTGGTGACTTTGGGGTGGTTAGGCCACATTTAGTGCATGCGTCCAAGTAGGTACAAAACTTTGGTTTGGGTTAGGCTAGCCTTGTCATTAAGCCCAATTGATTGACTCACTTGATGTAAATGATTTTAATGAACATTTTTGGTGAAGGATGAAAAGGTTTTTGAGTTCAATTGGAGGGTCAATTTGAATGATTTTGGAGATTTGGTTAATTTGGGCATGTTGGGCTGGACTTGGGTCTAGACTGGGCTACGCTTAGAATGTGGCTCAATTGAATGGTCCAAATGATTAAGGGAGATGTTATAAAGATTTGTTATGAAGTAATAGAATGAAAATTTTGGAGCTAAGACAATCAATTTGGTGAAATTTAGAGGCATAGCCAATTTGGGGCTTTCGACCTAGGTTGAAATTAAATGAAATTGAGACTTCACCAAGGACAATTGATGGTTAATTTTCATGTGTATGAATGTTATAAAGAGTTTTAAACATAAAACATGGCCAATTTAAGGGGCTATGGATTCAATTTGGTGAGATTAGGTCATGTGCTCGAAATTGGGGTTTTGACCTATATCAAAATGGGGCTCAAAGGATGGCCAATTGAGCTTGGATTTGGCTTATTTTGGTCACTATGAGAGTGAATTTGAGTTTGGGATTGAAGTTTTGGGAGATTGGGATCAAATTTATGGACATTTAAATTGAATTTAGGGAAATTTGGGACTTTAAATGCAATTTGGGGTTTTAATCAATGATAGTTAAATTGGCAAAATTGGGTCATGTGGTAGTTATTGGGTCATGTGGTAGTTGGGAAAAATTAAATTGGGAATATTTGGAATATTTTGGGAATTTTTGGGCTTTTTTTGGAATTTTTTGGATTTTGGGCTAAGGAGGGGTATTTTGGTAATTTGGCAATTTTTGGTAATTTTGGGTAATTTGGGTGTTCTCAAAAGTTTTGAGATGTTTTTTTACACAAATTTCGGTATTTTTGGATAAATTTGGGAATTTTGGCCAAATTTAGGGTTTCAATTGTACTTGGGTAATTTGGGGGAGTTTAGGGGCACAAGGCCATAATGCATATTTTGTGTAAGATTGGGGAAATAACCACCAAAATTAAGCCATGGACCAATGGAAACCCCATTTGGGTCCTCTATATACTGGTCTTAGCTAAACCTCAGCCTAGGGCTAGTAGGTTTAGGGGACCATCTACATGGGTATCCCAAAAGTATCAATGGATCAAAGTCAAGAAATTTTGGGTTTAGGGTAGTGAGTGATTATGAGTGAAGTGAGTGCCTTAGCTCTAGCCCAACACCCAAGGTCAACCCTAAGGTCAAATGAACTCTCCTTGAGCTCCCCCATAATGACCCCACCTACTAAGTGCTAGAGGTTATGACCAATATGTGGAACTTCAAGTTGAGTAAGGAAGAGGTAAGAATTTCTAATGGTGAGGGTACCTTTTCTAGTTCTCTAAGAACAGTCAATAGGAATGTCCTATGGCTAGATCTTAGGCTACTAAACAGAAAGACTAGCCTCAACCAAAAATTAGGTCAACACCCCTATAGTTCATTACATCTTAAGCAACTAAAGTCACTTAAGAAAACTCTCGATTAAGATCAAGGGCTTTGTCGTCAATAATTTAAAGTTTAGATTTCATGATTTTTCATAGAAAAATCAAGTAGGAAAGGCTCAATATGAAACAATTATTTTGGTGGCCAAAGGAGAGAGAGGTAGGGGAGATCACAAATTCTGACGAGAACCTCAATGACTCCCCAAACTATCCTATTGTTTGGATTTACATTTTGAAAATATTGTTATTCGATGGTTCTCCTACATTTTTTTTTAATTTAGGGCTTACATTTGCACGACATACGAATATACAATTTACCTTCAAAAATAGGATGGTTTACATGGTACGAAACGAACAGCCTCAGAATCTTAAAAAACTTTAGTGCTTATTTCACACCACATATGATAGTGTGAAAGCCTAAGAGATATTGTGAGGATTTACATCATGCTAGATGAACAATCTCAAAGTTCTAAGGGTTTATGTTGTTTAAGTCTACAAGAATTTTTGTTGAGGAACATCCTTTGTTTCACATTGTTTTAGGTCTTAACCATCATCTGAAGTTGTCCACCACTCGATCGCGTTGTTGTCTCATTCTGTGAACATCCTATTATAGGCTATTTGTTATAGTGTTTTTGTTTTAGGAGATGCACTTAAGTTACTAAATGTTTTTTTTGTTGAGTTAATATGTTTTGATTAAGAATTACTTAACAATTTGTCAGACTATTGTGATGGTCGTTTATTATAGGGTTTCTTTCTAAGCATATGTCCTACGTCTATTATCCTAGGGTCTTTTATAGGAAATGAATGAAATTTTTCACCATAGGCGTGTGACTTATCTTTTCTACTTTAGGGTATTGGTTTTAACACAAGCAAGAAGCATAGTAAGTAACAAAATAATAACGTCGCATGTATAAACAAAATATATACAGTAAAGTGCAGTAAAAGAGAAGGTGCAATAAAAAATTAGTAGTATGTACTTGTCGCCACTGATGATATTTTATGAAAGATATGTAATTATATATTTCATATGAAATATGAAATAGTAATATATGAAAGATCAGAGCTGAGTATAAGAGTTTAAGGTAGGGGTGGGCTCAGACTCGGGACCTGTGGCCCTGACAATTCCGAGGAACTTCCATAGGAAACCATCAATTTACCATCAATCATCAGTGCTTATAAAGTCCAACCATGGGTAGAGGCTACTGGCAAGACAATCAGAGGAAGAAAACCCCAAACCTAATCATGGTGACTGACAAGTGGACCTGTGAAAAGTAACTCCTAAAATTCTTAATTTTTCAAGCATATAAATATAGTTAAACTTTACTTGACAGTCAAAAATATTAGTGTCACAAGAAAATAAATTTGTTATATTACATATGTATTTTTCTAAAGCCAATGGTCCACAAATCAATCACGTTGTTAGACTAGAGCTACCAACCACCTAGGAAAGCAAGGGTAGCTTCTCAACAAATGTTGGCGTATAGTAGTGTCGATCCTGCACCCTCACAAATTCATCGGGTTAGGAGAAGTACTATTCAACTATCCAATTTTATTATCACCAGATGCCTTTCACATCATCGCCCTGATTCACACCACTTCCCACTTATACGCCAGGCCGATTATCTATATAAGGCCATAATGGTTTGAACATTTCTAATCGCCAAAAGAAACTTACGAAAGGAATTTAATTATTTTCATTGCACTTTGTCGTGAATTCGAGGATTCATAAGCAAACTACACCATTCTTATCTATTCTTCCTACCTCCTCAACAAGATATCAGAATGCATTAATGGCTCTAATTTTTGTTAGTGTCATCGATTGCAACACAACTGCTTTCTCTTTGTTGATTCCCAGGTGTGATCTCAATAGATGTTCATCAGTTGGCATGACTAACGAATGGTTGTGGTTCTCTATAATTTTATTCACAATTCATTTACCTTCATACTCAATGACAAATCTAGTCATTCACTGACAGCCAATCCTAGTGTTTTATTTATGGAACTTCACCGCATTGTTTAGATTGGTATATTTCTTAAAATCAACCTTTGAGCACAAAAATTTCTTTAATTTTATATTCCTTGAAATTGGCTACTAACAAACATGATCCATAAGACTGGGCACAATAGCAGTACATATCATATACTTCCTTCTTATTGTGAACAGTCAAGCTAACAATTTTTTTTGTAAATGGTTCATGATTCTTTTCATTGGCGTTACTACTTGTCAAACTTGACACAAGGTCCTAAAATTTCAAGAAAAAAAATAATCATTGGAGTAGATACAACATTGTTTATTTCTCTTCAACAAAATTGTGTTGTATCGGTTGCACTGATTTATCTACCAATACAATATGGTTGTACAAGGGACAAATCATTCATTTCTAGGAATAAGAAAAAACAAAAATTTCAGTTCATTCTTTCTACATGCAATTTTTTTTTATTTGGAATTCTTACGACTAATACAACATTGCGTATTTCAATTAAACACAAATTTGTTATATCAGTTGTGCTGAGATAAGACAGTGCAACCAATATAACATGGTTGTACAAGGGATAAATCAACAATTCAAAAAAACAAGGAAAAAAAAAAATTAAAAGCTCATCTTTTCTACATATAGTTTTTTAAATCGATACAACATTACTTAATTCTCTTAAGCACTTTCGTGTTGTATACATTAGCACTTCCGTGTTGTATACATTGTGCTGAAATAAGTCAGTACAACCCATATAATCTAGTTATACGAGCAAAAATTCAAAAATTCTTAGGAATGAGAAAAACAAATTAAAAACTCATTCTTTCTACATACAGCTTTAGAAATTTTATTCAGAATTTTTACAACTGATACAACATTACTTATTTCCCTTCATTACAGCTGTGTTTTATCGGTTGTACTAAGGTAAATCGGTGCAACCAATACAACATGGTTGCACGTCAGATAAATCAACCATTCAAAGAAATAAGAAAAAATAAAAATTTATAACAAATTCTTTCTACATATAATTTTTAAATTTTTATTCATAGATTTTACAAATGATACAACATTGCTTATTTCCCTTGAATACAACATGGTTGCACAACAAATAAATCAATCATACAAAGGGATTAAGAAAAAGTAAAAAATTTAGAACTAATTCTTTCTACATATAGTTTTTAAATTTTTATTCATAGTTTTTACAACCGATACAACATTGCTTATTTTCCTTCAATACAACTATGTTGTACAAAGAAAAAATCAACAATTCAAAGGAAAGGGGAAAAACAAAAATTAAAAACTCATTCTTACTATAAACAATTTTGTAATTTTTATTCATAATTTTTACAACTAATACAATATTGCTTATTTCTCTTAAGTACAACTTTTTGTATTGGATGTACTGACATAAATCAGTATAACCAATACAACATGATTGTACAAAGGATAAATCAACTATTTAATGGAATGGGGAAAAGAAAAAGTTAAACACTCATTCATTCTACATATAATTTTTTAAATTGAAGAACAAAACAAATATAAAAAGAAAAGTCAATATTAACAAAAAATACAATAATATATGCACTAAATCTCTACAAAATGATCTTCTTTGCTTTCTAGTTACTATGTGTTTTCTAAATATATAATTAGAACCATTTCAACAAGATTTTATATGAGGAAATGATCAATAATATATGTAGTAATACAAACTCAAAGCTTTCTATAGCAAATTTCATCTTATTTTATGAGTAAAAATATGGTTTTCATTTGTGCATGTCGTCAACACCAAATCAATATGGTCTCCTTGGATATTAAATATTACATGCATCAAAAGACTCAAAAAAAGTTTCAGATTAACAATATAAATGAGGTTTTATTTCAAACTTACCAATGAGTTCAAGTATATAATATCATCACAAGAATGAAAAATAGATATGACCTTAGAGTTAATCAAGTTACTACTCTACTAGTTCTCCATACTTCAGATTTTTTTCGAGTTTTGACAACAATAATGATTTTTATTCTTCTGATATTCCACAATAAAAAAATCTTTAGAACTTAAACCTTATAGTTGTACTACTTTTCTAAATTTGTTTTCAAATTTCTGGCTTGTTATTTTTCAAGGTTAAAATGGTGCATCAATATCCTACATTGGGCCAAGTTAGGCCACACAAATTCTAACATCATTTCATATGAATTCTTTATAATAATACAATAAAAAAATGATTGACATGTGACATTTGTGGATTGACTTCCTCATGTAGAGTTACGTTTGTTTTGTGAACGTAATAAATTTTCCTACACAACACTTGCTACTTCTCTGCCTCCAATTAGTACACCCAAACACAACCAACAACTAACAGTTCACACATTTATTAGAAAACACAAAACAAAAAATTAGAAAGCTTCCCTCTGACATCTTACCAGTGAACAACAAATGTACCCTTCCCTCACAACGATTGATGGGTATCAAAAGCTCAGAGCTTTATTGCCCAGTCAAATATTCACCTAAACCGCGCAGTTTCTCCCTTCCTAACATCCCCAAGCCCTCTCCTCTATCTTCCTTAAACTGGACACCAAATTATAGAGAATGTTCTGATCTTCATTCCCCTCGCCGGATAGACCAGTGAGATTTCCCACCTTCCACATCCCAATGAAGAACTCCACTTTGCCAATGTAATCCTTCAAACATTCTCTGAGTTCTCTAACTTCGCCGTGGAATCTCTTGGCAGATGGTCATACAAAAAATATTGTGGTTGCCATGTTTCCTTGATGGGTGTCAGACGAATCAAGATGTTATCTTTGACCTAATTCTCCATTTATTAGAGGATATTGAGCTTCTGGGCGGCATGGAGTTGGTGATTCGCTTGTGTGCCTTGTGTAGGTGAATGAAAGGCTATTTTGAGACGGAGATCATGATTCAAATTCAAATTAGAAGAAATTGGAGTTCATGGTTGTTATGCATGAATGCACGTGTATGGAATGAGAAAATATAATGTTTGGAGTCTAGACGTAGAGTTACATCAAGATTCCAATTAAAATTTGACGTAAAATTATGTCTAAAAAATAGGGAAACCTATAGTCCAACCCAGTCATGGAGTACAACAATCTTGTATTTGAGGTTTTCTTCGGTACAACTATATTATATTAAGAAAAAAAATATACAAATAAATAATTTGATGTGAATGTCATAGTGTACAACATGATTTTACTGAAGAAAAATCTCAGGTACAACTATGTTCTACTTCATGACCGGGTTGGACTTCAAGTTTTTTGTTTTCTAAACAAGGACAAGCGGTAAATTTTAATTGCAGTCCAGAAATAACTCTACGTCGGGACTCCTACGTCCCGACTCCTAATGTAATACTTTCTTTTATAGAATGGGGTATTTACATGCATGCCTACCACCAAATTTTTATATATTTATATATCTAACATTGAAGTTTTGTTTTTTTACATTTATACCATCTAAATCTTTCACATCATATAAAAATATCACTATATTAATCTTACAAAAAGTGATACACATTTATTGATGGTTTATAAAGCCAAACAATTTATTTTTACATTAATTATTTCAAATATAAAATAATAAATAATTGATGCTAACTCCAAGACAAGTAATGATATTTTTTCAATGTGATTTTAATTGTTGAGAGACACTAATAACAACATGTCTAAACAATATTAACACGCGACCTAATCCTTAAGAACATGTATTGTATTGCTTGGGGTAATTACATACAGAGCCCTCGAAACTTGTTATTTCAATATCAACCATCCTCTTTCATCCATTTTTCATTTTCTCACCAACATATTAAAATTAACAATAAAACCCCAAACCACATTTTTTATTTTTATCAATTTCCCAATAGTTTGATCATGACTTGCGAAAATACATCGGTTTGGTAGTTCAAAAAAATATTGAGATTAACTTGTAAGTATCAATGTTTTGTGCGGTCTGTATATAATTATCCCTTAACCTTTGTGAGGATAAATAAATACACTTGACTATATTGATATGTTCATGAAAAGCTATATTGATCAAATAAATCATCAATTCAAAGAAAAGAGTGTTTATTCATAATGGTTATTTTATATAGTTTTAAGTAATCAACACACATCGTTGGTGGTGTAAACAAGCTTGAAACTTGAGCGAGCTTAAAACTTGTTCATATAATCTATACTCAAATTGACTGATTTTGAGCTTGTTGGATTCTTTTTGTCAAGACAGTCGATTTGACAACAAGCTTGCCAAATTTGAATTTTGTTTAAACTTCCAATTATACATTGAAAGTTTCACAAAGTGATTTAAGATCTTAATCTAAGCTTGATTTGACTCTAACTTGACCAAATATTATATCATTAGATTCGTCTCGTCGAAATGGTCAGTTTGACTGTAAGTTTGCTGAAATTAAAGCTCTGATTGATTTTTAATCAAAATTTAAGCATTTATTGTTAAAAAAATATCTCGAGATTTGTGAGATATCTCAAATATAAAAATATTTCAAGATTTATGAATTGTTTCGAGATTCATGTGGAATGATAAAAATCTATTGATGGCATATCATTAATAAAATTTTTATGTGATAATCATGTTAGAGTGATTAAAAATTTTTTATGGTATATCATTAATAATATTTTTTATGTGATTTTCAAAATTTAAGTGTTAAATAAAAGAAAAGTGTAGAATTTTGCTTTTTAAATGCATTAAAATTATGTGGAATGCATATAAATGGCCTTTAATTTTAAGACCTACACGCGAGAGACACAATTCTTATGTAATAACGTATTTAAGACTTAAATTTTCCTATTTACATGCATAAAACTTACATTGTTAATATCACATAAAAAATATCACTATTATCTATTTAAAAAGTGGCACTACAAAAAAAGAGTCGAATTTCAATGGCCTAAAAGCTGTCAAAAATAATTCAAAAGCCATCGGTTTTCAAAACTTTTTTATGACTTAATGATGTCTTTGTGGATGTAGCTAAAACAATTGCGTTAATTAGATTCTAGAATGAAAATATAGTTGGTCAGCATTGCCACTAGACAAAGACATGGCGAAACTGAAAGGGTGGAGGAAAGTAAAGAGCCAAATACTGCTAGGTCACTTGAGTTAACCTTAAGATTGGTTATGCATTGTAGAAACCCGTTGTTATGTAGAGTTTTAGTGAGTGTATCCGCAAGCCGTGCGTCTCATGCCAATTTTGTCACACACATCATTGAAGGTGTTTAGCATGGTTTGTTAAGTAGGGAGAGCTTTCTCTGTAATCATGTTGCCCACCAAGATGACAAAGTAATCGTTGGGAGTCCCCTTCAAGCGTTCTCTAAGTTCTCTAACTTCATCGTGGAAGCTTACGGCAGAAGGGTCAGGCAAGAAATTTTGCGCATGCCATGATTTCTTAACGGGTTTCAGATGAATCAAGATGTTATCTTTGGCCCTATTCTCCGTTGATTTGAGGATTTCGAGCTTCTGGGGTGGCATGGAGTGGGTGATCTTCTTGTGTGCCTAGCATTGAAGAATGAAAGGCTATTTCGAGATGGCGAACCTGATTCAAATTTAAAGTAGAAGAAATTGGATTTCATGGTTATTATGCATGAATGAATGTAGGGTTGTAAACAAGCCAAGCTTGAGCGAACTCAGGCTTGGCTCGTGTCCGGCTCGTTTGAAACTGCTCATGTTCAAAATTGGCTCGTGAACAATGTGATCATGTTAGGACCAGCAATTATAAAATACCTCCCATGTTAGATTCATAGTTGGGACATTAAGCTTACCATTCACAATAGACCAAACATCCTGTACCCATGGGCAGCCAAAGAAGAGGTGGGTAATTGTTTCCTCATTGGAGAGGCAGAAAATGCATCTAGAGGGACCTCTCAGACCCTTCAGTTTCAAAATGTCATCATTGGGAATCAATTTTAAAAAAAGTCTCCATATAAAAAATGACATGGAGGGAGTGAGAAATTTATTCCAGATTGTATGACCCAATTCACCACCGGTTGGGGAGGCTGAGAAGAGATTAAGTGCTTTTTTATAGCAATTTTGTCCTTTACTCCAGGTTTTATAGAAAGTTATATATATATATTTATATATTTTATATCGTGATAAAACGAGCCGAACACGAGCGAACAAAGAGTTGTTCATGTCTGGCTCATTCACTTAACGAACGAGCCGAACACGAGTTGTTTACAAACAACGAGCTTTTTTGACAGCCCTAAATACATGTGTATGGAATGAGAAATATAATGTACGGAGTTTGGACATAGAGTTGCGTCTAGATTCCAATTAAATTGTGATACGTGTTCTTATCTAAAAATCGGAGAAGCTTGAAGTCCAACCCGGTCTTGGAGTACAACATGTTTTTATTCAGTACAATTATGTTGTACTAAGTAAAAAACATCCAAATAAATAATTCAATGTGAAAGTCAGTGTACGACATATCTGCATTGAAGAAAAATTTCGAGTGCAACCATGTTGTACTCCATGATTGGGTCGGACTTTAGGCTTCTTTGATTTTTAGACAAGACACACGCCAAAATTTAATTGGTGCCCGAACGTAACTCTACATCGGGACTTCTATGTCCGAACTCTAGATATAATATTTTCTCGTATAGAATGGGGTATTTACATGCATGCCCACCACCCAATTCTTATATATTTATATATCTAACACCGAACTTTTATTTGTTATATTTATACCACCTAAATATTTCATATCACATAAAAATATCACTATATTAATTTAAAAAAATAGTGAAATACTCATTTATTGATGGCCTATCAAGGACAAACAATTTATTTTTACATTAATTATTTCAAATATAAAATAATAAAGAATTGATGTTAACTCCAAGATATGCAATGATAATTTTGCAATGTGATTTTAATTGTTGAGAGACACTAATAACAACTTGTCTAAACAATATTAACAAGCGGCCTAAAAAAAAGACTTAAATTTTTATTTTTACATGCATAACACTTAAATTATTAAGATCACATAAAAAAATATATTACTATTATTTTTTAAGAAAATGTGACACCTAAAAAAAAGAGTCTAATTCCAATGGCTTAAAAACCGTAAAAAACCATTCAAAAGACGTCAGTTTTTAAAATTTTTGACGGCTTAATGACTTCTTTGTAGATGTAGCTAAAACATTTGTCGATAATTATTTTACTGACGGACTTACCTACTGCTTACATGTGTAAACTTTTTTCTCGATGATGAATAACCATCGCAATAGACTTTAATTTGATATCGTTAGTAAGCCATCAATTATTTGTGATGGCTTGGTCTTTCGGTAAAGTGTAGCGCAAACGTTAGAAAGTGTAGCGCAATCGTCGAAAAATTGTAGCAGAATTGTCCGTGCTCATCGCCAAAAATCGATAGTCGACATCATCAGAAAATTGGAACAAAAATAAAAATTACTCTGCTGCGTCGTATTATAGGCTGCCAGAAACTAGTTCATCGACATATCTTCCATGCACCGTCACTAAAATAACCGATGTGTACTGAATGTAAGAATTACAGAAGTTTGTCGAAATAATATCTGTAAGCTGTCGAAAATTTGTAGCATGAAAAAATGTATATCTTTCTTCAACACTACAATTTCCGCACATGTAATCCTAAAATTATAATTTTCACACAACACAGTGTACTAATTCAATCAATTGTTAATCAAATATTCTCGTAGTAATAATGTTGATATCCTAATAGAAATAGAAGAAAATCATTGCATTAAACTAACCAGAATAAATATTTGTACATAAAATATAATGTTTGTTCAATAAATTGTGTTAAATAACCAAACAATAATACAATAAGCCCCTACTCATTCGTCCTCTAATCATCATCATTGTCAGACTCATCCTCAACTGACCTCTTTCCTCTCCACCGTTCATGACGTAGTATCGTGTCAAAATCTTCCTTCATCTTCAACACCATCTCCAAACTTTTTTAGGCTAGCTGGGTGGAGTCCTGTGCAACAACCTCAACAGTGCCTCTAGCCTCAATATCAGAAGTAAGTGCGACACTGCATAAGAAGCACGTTCTTCTAGGTAGTAGAGGTCGATTCACGAGGACCTAGAGGGTCGAGCGTCGATGTCGGCTCTATTTTTGGGTTGTAGAGTTGTCCGTTATAAGCTGCGGCTGCCGGAATAGAAATCCCGTCGCTTGGAAAAATATGAAATCAAACTGACCCCATATTTTTGGTAGTTCAAACGAAAGAGCACTATACCTCAAACCGTGTATCTATCCCGAAGGATTGTGTGAGGGTGAAGCTTGATCAAATAAACTAAGAAATATAAGACATCTGTTTGATTTTCTGTTGACCTCACATTTTGTTGAGGTTTAGATTTTCCTCTTTAGTTGCCTAGAGTCTAGCCATAGGACTTTCATGTTGACTATTCTTAGATAATTAGAAAAGGAACCCTCATGATTAGAAATTCCAAACTCTTCTTTACTAAACTTGAAGATTCACATGATTCTCATAGTGGTCCTAACCTCTAGCACTTAGTAGGTGCGGTCATTATGGGGGAGCCCTAGGAGAGTTCCCATAAGACTGCTTCACCTTATGGTTGACCCTGGGTGTTGGTCTAGAGCTAAGGTACTCACCTCACTCACAAATACAAACCCAAAATTTCTTGACTTTGATCCCTTAATCCTCTGCGAGACTCATGTAGATGGTCTTCTATACCCATTGGCCCTAGGCTAGTGTTTAGCTAAGACCAGTAGATAGAGGACCCAAATGGGGTTTTCATTAGTCCATAGCTCATTTCTGGTGGTTAGCACCCCAATTCTATCAAAAATACTAAACATGGTTTTTTTTTCCACTAAACTCCCCCAAATTACCTAAGTAGCCTTAAAACCCTAAATTTGGCCAAAATTCCCAAGTTAGCCCAAAATACCTAAATTTATTAAAAAATCATTTTAAATCTCTCGAAAAACATCCAAATTACCAAAAATTACCAAAAAATTGTCAAATTACCAAAATGCCCCTCCTTAGCCCAAAATTTCAAAATTTCAAAAAATCCCAAAAATTCCCAAAACCTTCCAAATATTCTCAATTTCATTTTTCTAAACTATCATATTACCCAATTTGACCATTTTGACCCCAAACCCCCAAATTGTCTTTAAAGGCCCAATTTCCCCAAATTTACTTTAAATTTCCATCAATTTGGTCCTAATTTCCCCCAATTTCAATCCTAAATTCAGATTCACCTTCTGTATGACCAATCTAGATGAAATCCAAGCTCAATTGACCCATGCTTTGAGCCCAATTTTGATCTAAGTCAAACCCCCAATTTTGGCCCTATGACTTAGTTCCACCAAATTGAACCCCATGACCTAGTCCATTGGTTTCAACTTGAATATTAAACTCTTTATAACAATCATAAACATCAAACTTGACCTTCAATTAGCCTTGGTGAAGCCTCAATTTCATTTAATTTCAACCAAAATCTAAAAATCCCCAATTTTGCCTTAAATTGGCCATGTCTGAAAATTCCACCAAATCCATTGCCTTAGACTCAAAATTTCCACTCCATTCCTTCATAAAAAATATTTATAACATCTTATTTTATCTCTTGGACCATTCAATTGAGAAAAATTACAAGCTTAGCTCAACCTAAGCCCAGGTCTAGTCCAACATGCCCAAATTGACCAAAATCTCAAAATCCTTCAAATTGAGCATCCAATTGAACTCAAAATTAGTTCAATCCTTCACAAAAAATGTTCATTAAAATAATATACAAAATTTTGATCAATCAATTGGGCTCAAAGTCATGGCTACCCTAATCCAAACCCACTTTAAGCTAATTTAACCTACATGGACCCCTTCACAAAAAGTTTACCCAATCTAGCCAAATTGTTCAAAGCAAAGCCACCACAACCAAATTTTAAACCTTATTGGCTAGAATAAACTACATGGAACCATCCAAACAAGCCATGGATCAAAGGATCCCCAATTCAAGTGATTTATTTCCAAAATTGCTTAAGTTTAAGGGATTTTAGCCAAAACTAAAGACCTGCCCAAATAAATTGTTGTGACAAATTCCTCTGCCTCACCTGACCTTCTGACCACCTCCCCTAGCCTTACTAGCCGTCCTAGTCATCAATGAACCAAAATCATGAGCCACTCACTAGAAATCCAAACCCAATTCAAACCTAGAGGCCACCTCATCTCATTTGAAGTTAAGAGCCTCTCTGCCCTCCACATAGGCAACACTTTGCACACACACATTAGCCCACAGAGCCACCCTAATCTATTTTTATAAAAGCTCCACCTCCATGGCCATGAAAGTGTGCTGAAAAATTCTTAAGGATAGCCTCTGAAATTACTCCATGATCTTCGTTAAGACCTCCACAATGCAATCCAGCCACTCTATTGCCCTAATTCCCTTTGTCGGAGTTCAATTTTGGAGCTCAAATTTTTGTCGGAGACATGACATTCTCCACCAACATTCTCCACCACACCTCCAACACACCTCCAAAGTGCACCAAATCAAAATTAAACTCACCCACACCATCACCACACTGAACTAAGACAAAGCCCTAACAAATCCACCTGACACAGAGCCTCTGAGATAGCTCAAGACCAACTCCCAAATCCGGCCTTAATAAAACTCATAGGCATTTCACCACAGCAACAGGCTCAATCCCTAGCCTCCTTCAACCTCCACAAACGTGCAAACACCTCTGATTGAAGCTTGCCTTCTCAAAGCAAAGGTATTGAACTTCCCCTCTTCCCGAGCCTATTTTGATTCTCCATTTGATTAAGGTTAGTTTAATAGCATGCTTACCGTATAGATGTGTTCATCACACTTAGACGAGTCCATAGGATCAAAACTGAGGTCATTTGGTTGAGAAATTAGCTTATTTGGGGATGATGACAGGGAGCCGTTCGATCCCGCGTTTATCTCATCAACGGACGAGATCTAGCTGGATGAACTCTCAGTGCGTGAACTGCAGGCCGCGTGGCACGCCAAAGTAGAAAGCACAAGGAATGGGAGTGCACCGTGTCGTCGTTCGGAGCTGCCTAGGATGAGGTGGCGCCTCGCATTTAAGTAGAAAAATAGGGAATTAAATAAATCAAAGAATGATCCCTAACTTCAAAAATCCATATCTTGGTGTAGAAAAATCACAAAAATAAAATAAAAATTCCCACTTGCTTAGTGAATAGAGGAGAATAATGTTGAAATGATTTAAAATGTGGAAATGGTTTTGAAGTTTATTTGATGTATATTTTATTTTTAAATAATTAAATACTGATTTGAGTCCTTAAACTCTCCATGCATGTAGACATTTCACCATGGCTTGAAATTTTGGCATGTTGTTGCCTCTGTATTGGGGCACATTATCTGATTTTTCTAAAGTTAGAGGAGACCCCTAGACAAAAATCCATATTTTTCAATTTTTTGTATATTATTTGCATAAATTAATCATAATAATTACTATGTTGCTTAGAAAATTTCAAGAAAACTTTGGAAGGTTTACTGTGACCAAAGAACCCTTTGAAAAATTTTCATGGGTTAACTCATTAAGAACACAATTAACTCTCACAAAACCCTAAAACACAAAGAAAATTTATTTCGGAAATACAAACATCTAAATGATTTGGTTTTTAATCTCCAATATATATCAATCTTTATAGAACTCCCCATAAATATTTAAAAATATTTGGAGCTCATTTGATAACTCAAAATGATTTTCTAAGTTAAATGTCATTTTTAACACTAAAATGATTTTTAACAATTAAAATATAACTCAAAAAATTGTAAAAATTGGTTTTGGGAGTTCTCTATAATCAGAGAAATTTCTAAAAAAAATTTGTTATTAAAATAAAAATTCTATTTTTAAGTCTTTCTTTACTATTTAAATAATTAAAAAATGATAAAAATCATAAAAATAATAAAATTAATGAAAATGTTCTAAATTGTTTTCTAAGTACTTAAGAACAATTGGAGTATTTTTTTCTTATTTTCTAAGTGAAGATATATTGAATTTTAAAGCTTAAATTAATTTTTAAAGGCTAAAAATAAATTTTTCTTAAATTTTCACTAAAATAATTTTAACAATTCAAAGAAATATCAAAAAAATGTGAAATTTATTTCTTAAGGTTCCTTGACCTTAGAGAGATTTAATAAAAATGTGAAACTTAATTTTTAATATTTAAAATATTTTATAATTAATAAATATCTCAAAACTTGAAATAATTCTAATAATTAAAATAAAACACAAAAGATCATGAAATTTGGTCCCAATGATTCTCTAATCTAAGTCTACCTCTAATTAAAATTTCAATGGATTAGACTTTACTTAGGTCAAGTTAGTGAATTATTTTTAACAAATCTTATTTCTTGCATATAAATAAATATATAAATTAAATTAAAATTTAAAAAGTCATATATTTTTTCCTCTGATGTATTAATTGACCCATGATTGAGGTGGAAAAAAATTCCAAAGTCATTTTAATTAAATTTGATGAATTATGAAGTATTTTAGCATTAGGGACAAAAGTCTAATTTTAGAAATTTAGCCTTAATTGGCATTTAGGTATAATTAGAGAAAGGGAAATGGGTAATCTTATGTCCCAATTAACATATTTGGATGATTGAAATATAAGGGGATTAATTTGTAGAAACCAATCATTGCTACTAAGGGTAAGTGACCAAATGAAAATATGTTGAGATTTTCATACCTCTTTTACACTGTTATTGATGATATTGCACGTTAAAGAATGTTAGTTTTGATGTTTTGTTGCAGGAATGATGAATTAGGGTTATTAGAGCAAAAAGATGCAAAAAAAAGTGAATTGGGAGCGAAAAGGACCCAAATGTGAAGATTTGAACTAGTGCGCCGACGGCGAGCCCAATGGCGCCGACGACAAGAATTTCTTGAGACTCCATATTAAATGATTTAGAAAATCCACCGATAGTGCCCTCGAGGTCGCCGATGGCAAGATCGGTGGTTATGCCCAAAAGTGCATTGAATGTGGACGATTTTTGTATGGATGCTTAGGTAACTCTTTGCAAAACTCAACCACTTCTTTAAAGATAAGACTTTGGCCGAAAATAGGAGGGGGAGGCTGAAGAGTTACAGGTCCTGGAGGTTAGAGAGGTTCCAGTAGTGTGTACAGAGTTTACTTTAGAGTCTAGTTGTGAGGAATTCTTCGAGAGATAGTAAGAGTGGAAGGAAAGTGAGAGATTTCTTCGATTTCTTCCTCCTTGCTACTTCGAAGAGGAATTTTGTGTGTTGTAAAAAAAGGAAGAGATTCAAGAGAACTTCAAGGAGTTTGCTTGGGGAAGAATTAGAGATAAGTGCTATTGACTTGTTGTTGTTTGTATGACTTTGCTTTTATATATGAATTCTGAGTTTTTTTGTGCCTTCCCCATGAGTTCTGACTGAGTAGTTTTCTCTGTCTTTCTCCTTGTCTTGAGATTTTGTGAAATGGTGATTTGAATTGGTTGAGCCATGAGAATGTTAAAGAAGTTGTGATGATCTTTTCACTTCGTTCTTAATTTACTTTTAATCCGGCCAATTGATTT
>NW_018239097.1:33874-34979 GCF_001263595.1 Phalaenopsis equestris | reverse complement strand
TGAACTGATTCTCTTTATCCATTCACTATAATTTCTTGACATGGAGAAGGATGCTTTCTTTTATGTTGAATATCTCATTAAAAACTTTATTAGTATAATTAGTTACATAAGAGTTATTAAAATTATATATTTATTTAGATTGCCTATTAGTGACAAATAAGCAATTTGAATTATATTGTTGTAATTAAGTATTGATTTTCTAAAACCTTAGTTCATAGTTCTAATATTACTCACTATGGGATCAATATCTAGGACTCCATTAAAGCCTTATATTACTTGAGCGATACGTATACTTGTGTTGATAAGTGTGACTTTACCTTTATTGTATATTTTATATATAAATCTTTATCGAATCTATAACCGTTGTCAAGTTTTTTGTGCTGTTGCTGAGGAATTAAATCTTTTAGCAGCAGTATTAAATACTTGTATTTTTAAGAATATATAAAGTCGCTGTCAAGTTTTTGACATCGTTGTCGGGGAGTAAACAAGAATCATAATTAGAGTAACGAACAAATTAGGACTATTAGAAAATTTTTAATAGAATTGAAACTTTTTTTCATATTTAGTTAACTATTTTCTTTGTACTGATTTCAAATGGTATGCGTAAATTTGGACGTAAAAATCTTATGCCCTATGATTCGGAATTGAACGCACTGTTAGAAAAATTAGAAGACTGAGAAGAGAACCTAGAAATTTAGATACAATGAAAAACATTGTTAACAATCAACGAATAGAAAATGAACACCAACCTAGACCCCTACGAGATTATACAAATCCTACAGCATATGAAATTCACTTATCTATCCAAAATCTAAATGTAGCTGCTAATTCATTTGAGCTTAAACCTGCTATTATCCAAATGGTACAAAACAATCAATTTAAGAGGTACACCAAATGAAGATCCTAATTTAGACCTCACTAATTTTCTAGAACTGTATGCTACCTTTAAATATGACAGAGTTTCAAACAATGCCGTTAGACTTAGAATTTTTCCTTTTTCATTTAGGGATAAGGCTAAGATGTGGTTAAATTCGTTACAACCAGGATCTATAAGAACTTGGGGGGAACTTTCACAGAAATTTCTATCTAAATATTTCCCTCCATC
>NW_018239097.1:33389-33777 GCF_001263595.1 Phalaenopsis equestris | reverse complement strand
CCAGTATTCTGATGCAATATCAATGTTAGCTTTGCAGATTGCTGCAATATAAAATAAATTAGATCATTATGGAATCAAGTATTTTCCAACACCTACTATGATGGAAGAGATGATGGAAGATAATTCATCTGGGCAATTTGTGGATGTTCAACCTTTGTATGAGACTTAAAATGTTATACTTTAAATGCTATCAATGATCCAACAATCCTTATTCAAACTATTATAACCCAGGTTGGAAGAATCATCCAAATTTTAATTGGAATAACAATTCTATTAAAAATCAACAATGGATGAACAACTTAGTGAACCCATCGGGAAATTCATCCAACCAAGGAAATGTTAATTATAGACCTTCTTATCCTCCAGGATTTAACAATAATACTCAAAT
>NW_018239097.1:26581-33070 GCF_001263595.1 Phalaenopsis equestris | reverse complement strand
ATATCCATTTAGTGTGGAGAACCCCCCACCACCGTTTCCTCAAAGACTGAAGCAGCATAAACAGAATAAACAATTTTCTAGGTTTTTAGAAATACTTAAAAAATTAATAATAAATATTCCTTTCGAGAAGATTTAGAGCAAGTGCCCAATTATGTGAAATTTATGAAAGATATTCTGAACAAGAAAAGGAAGTTCACTGATAATGAAATTGTTGCACTTAGCGAAGAGTGTAGTGCAATTATTTAGAAAGCTTCCTAAAAAATTAAAAGATCCAGGTAGTTTCACTATACCGTTTGCTATTAGTGAAAAATTTTATGGAAGAGCTTTATGTGATTTGGGAGACAGCATTAATCTATGCCTCTATCAATTTTCAAAAGATTAAGATTAGGAGAAGTCTCACCTACTTCTGTAACTTTTCAGTTAACGGATTGTTCAGTTACATATCCTAAGGGAGTTATAGAGGATGTGTTAGTAAAAGTTGATAAATTTATCTTTCCTATATATTTCATTGTTTTAGATATGGAGGAAGATAAAGAAATACATATCATTTTAGGGAGACCATTTTTAGCTACTGGAAAAACTATGATAGATGTTCAAAAAGGAGAATTAACTATGAGAGTTAACGATCAAGAAGTGACTTTTAACATTGTGAAATCTATGAAATACCCTGCAATTGAAAGAGATAATGAATGTTTTCGCATGAAAATTAGTGAACATATATTGAAAGAACATTTTAAAGAACATTTTGAAGAGAAAGAATAATTTGAAGATAGTGATGAAGTTATGTTGAACGAATTAGAAAATGAAGAATTAGATTATGTTCAGGAAAGATTTGAGATGCTGGATATTACAGAAAATGCTGATAAGAATCTAGTTCCGTCAATTATAAAACCATCTGAACTTGAGTTGAAAATATTGCCTAACCAATTGAAGTATGTGTCTCTAGGAGACTCATCTATATTACCTGTTATTATATCTTCAAAATTAAATGATTTGCAAGAGCAAAGACATTTAGATACATTAAAAAGATATAAGAAAGTTTTTGGTTGGACCTTCGCTGATATTAAGGGAATCAGTCCTTCGATCTGTAGGCACTGAATTATAATTGATGAACAATATAAACCAAGAGTTGATCCTCAAAGGAGATTAGACCCAATGATGAAAGAAGTAGTTAAGAAGGAAATTTTGAAATGGTTAGACACTGGAATTATATATCCTATTTCAGATCGTGCTTGGGTAAGTCCAATTCATTGTGTTACTAAGAAAGGAGGAGTGACTGTTGAAAAAAAAGAGAATAATGAATTAATACCTTTCTGACAAGTTACTAGGTGACGTATTTACATTGATTATAGAAAGTTAAACACCGCCACTAGGAAAGATCACTTCCCGTTACCATTTTTAGACCAAATAGTAGATAGACTTACTGGGCACAAATATTTTTGTTTTTTAGATGGATATACCGATTATCATCGAATTCCTATTACTAATAAGGATCAAGAAAAGAAAACATTTACTAGTCCTTTTGGAACTTTAATTTTTCAAAGAATGCCTTTTGGATTATGTAATGCACCTGCAACATTCCAGAGATGTTTGATGTCTATATTTAGTAAGTTAATTAATTATGGATTGGAAGTATTTATGGATGATTTCTCTGTATTTGGAACATCATTTGACACATGCTTAAATTATCTTGAAAAAGTTTTGGTGTTATGCGAGAGAACTAATTTAGTTCTAAATTGGGAGAAATGTCAATTTATGGTTGCAGGAGGAAATGTGTTAGGACATAAAATTTTGGAAATGGTATGGAAGCAGACCCTGCAAAAATTGAAGTTATATCTAAACTAACACCTCCTACTAATGTAAGAGAGGTTAGCAGTTTTCTTGGACTGTTATTGACAATGAGGATTGGTAAAGTTTCTAAGAAAAGTGCTATTCTGAATTACTGCATCCAAATGGGACTACTGATCGATATTGGATCTATAATTTTGAAGTATGTTTTGGGCCTAATAGTTCATGGATCAACTTATGGGCTTGGACATCCTTCCATAATTTTCTTACTTTGCAGTCAGTTCCAAGTATCTTATGAAAATTGGGAAAAGATACATCTACCTTGGAAGCCTTTGGACCCAACTAAGATATTCCCATCCAATGAAGATGAAAATGATATGACTATTATGGTGGATCAATCAACTCAGAATTCACTTTCTATCCAACCTTTAGTTCCAGATAAGACACAAGTGATCCTGCGCAGAATAAAGAAATTGTAGAAAGAGGTAAAAAATGTTATGAATGCAATTAATAATATCTCTGATTTCTTCGATCATCTAGACTGGAGAATAAAAGAACAATTTGCTCACTCTGGACATATTGAAGATAGTTTGATACGACTGATGAGAAAGATGAAATTGATAGAAGAGGATTCTACAGATGGATTTCCATACCGACCCTTTTATAACCTCTTTGATCATGTGCAATCAATGGGTGATCTCAAAGGTGAATCTAGCACTGAATATGAAGAATAGTAGATTTACATTTCTACCTATCTTTTTATGTGAGTAATTTGGTTTGAACTTTATGTTTTCTTTGCTTTAGAGTTTTGCTTTCAGATCTCTGTATAGTTAAGACTGAGCATAAGATGTTTGTTTTCATCATTTTCAGTGTCGTGGCTTGGATTGCGAGGCTGAAGTATTATATTAAGGTTGAGAAAATACCAAACTTAGGTGTGTTTTGTAACGTATATTGTAATCCTTGGAATTTATATATAACTGTGATGTTTTGTGTTGTGAATGTTTATTTGTGAGAAGTACATCATTTAATCACTTAAAATTATGTCTATCATAATTGAACGGATGTCATTGACCCGCCACCGCCCCCCTCGACGCCGCCGACGGCGGACTTTTCCCGATACTTAGGATATTAATTCTATAGAGCTCGCTGACGGAGTTGAAGACCCCGCCGATGGCGAGACCCCAAAAAAACACCTTTAACCATAATTTTGACCAGTCAACTGCCACTATTCATCATCCCCTTGCTCTAAAAAATGCAATTTTCTACCTAGGGCTTGAGAGATATTGGATTTGGGGGCGATTTCAAGGCATCCCTCTGAAAAATGCGATTTTGATTTAGGGGCGATTTCAAGGCATTTAGACACCGGATTTGATCATCTCTTGGTAAGAGCTTCACTCCAAACTAAAAATATTTGATTTTCACCATGAATTTCTTCCACAATGAGGAGACTCAAAAACTTTGAGAATGCAAAGAAAATATTGGGAAGAAATTCATGGAACTTAGTTTTTAACTCTTAGAATTGCTCTTGGAAGCTATTATTTGCATATTTGAAGTATATTTTAGAATTTTTCTATAATTTTGATTAGATTGAAATGGCTCAATGACAAAAGAGGCGACTAGAGTTTGACGAGTCTCGCTTCATCAATGCGAAGGCTCAATCAAGGTTTACTTCAGTGTTTTAAGGAAAGAAATGTATACATATTCAAGTTTTTGAGAGTCTGGCAGAAGAAATTGAACAAGTTATTGTCGAGCGGAGGTGGGAAAACTTCTGTTACACCACCAATAAGGCCGCTGTGAATATTATGAAAGAATTTTATGCCAAAGTATTCTATTCTGAGGATGGAATCGTTCAAGTGCGGGGATTTTCTCTTGAGATTAGTGTCGCCCGCATTAACTCCTTTTACAAATTCCCAGACTTTTATAACTACTGCAATGAAACCTTCAGTACGATGGAAGGCCCACTAAATGATGTGATCAACTTTCTCACTGATGGGAAAGGAACATGGAAGATTAAGCAACGAGAACGGGTAAATTTTTCTGCTTCCATGTTGAATGCCACATCTAAAGCGTGGCACTATTTTATTTTCTCTACTCTGTTACCGACCTATCACCATAGTGAGGTAACAAGCGATAGAGCTATTCTGAATTTTTTTATGCAAAATAACAAAAATATAAACGTGGGGAGAATCATTTGTATGCAAAATAACAAAAATATAAATGTGGGGAGAATCATTTTTAAAAAAATATTGACTACGACAAGGAGTGAAATAAGTGGAGGTCTAGGACATCCTAGCCTCAATTATACACTTTGTCAACTTTCTGGAGTGGAAGCTAGAGATGATGAGGAATGGGTTTACCCTATGAAGCCCATTAGTAAAGCTAACTTGAAGACTTATGAATCCTATAAAAAATGGAGAGCTGGGAGTAGAAGTCAAGAACCTTCTACTAGTAGAGATATCCCCTCTACTAGTTATGACCTTCCACCTTCTTGTTCCCCTACCGTGACTGATTTAATGAATGAGTTGACCTTGCAACGAAAGAGTATGGAGTTAATAAATGAAAGGATTGGAGGATTATAACGTAGACATGATTATGATATTGAGTACCTACAGAGGTATTCAGATTTTGAGATAGCTTACTACGAAGCTCAGGCACGACACTATAGAGGTGAGGCTGATGTTACTTTTCTTGAATGCCCCTGATATACTCAGTATCAGCCCAATCCACCAGCTGACCAAGAAGACGAAGACATAGTTTGGGATTTTAACATTTGATAGTAGTTGTTGTACTTGTACTTCTATTTTTATTTTTGTAATTTTTGTAATAAAAATGGATGTTTGTGTGTATTTGTACTTTCATTTTGATTTTTATGTTGTAATCGGATAATTTTAATTATTTTTGTATTTGTTGGTGTGGTTGTTGAAATTTGTAAAATTGTAATGTGATGTGATTTTCATTTTTGCATTTTAATTGTAATTGTTTCGTTTAGTATTGTGGATGTGTTAGTGAAATATTGTGTTTGTTTAATATTTAGTTTTTTACTTATTTCAAAATTTTATTGCCCAACAAATTCTCTAATGATTTATATGTATAGAAAGCTCTTAATGTAACAGACCGGAAATAAAAAGATTAACTATTAGGTGTTCTCAAATTAAATATTTTCAAAAATTATTAATATGATTTTATGTAGTGAATTTAATTCAGGTAACTATATTTTTGTAAATATTAAATATTATGGCAGATTTAAAGAAATATTTTTGTAATGAAAATTAATTTTTGTAGATAAAGATATTTAGTATCAGAGAATAAGACTATAGTTAACTATTTAAAGTAAAGGAAACTATATTTTGAAGTATTAAGTATCTGGAAATTCATTTGAGAAGAAAAGATTGGTGCTCAATGATGTAAAAGCTATGACATACTTATACGGTAAAGGAGTGCTTTGAGTTTCAAATTAAGGGAAAGAAAGATGATGTTCAAAATCGTTAAAGGCTATCCAGATATAATAATCCTCACTTGAAAAAGGAAAAAGAAAGGATTGACAATAATTCCTAAAAAGAAAAGAAAAATATATAGGATTGAAAGAAATCCAAATGAAAAAGAGAAAAGAAAAGAAAAGAAAGAAAAAAAATGAAAGCGGCCTAATCAAAAATTGGCTTCACTGGACCTACCTAAAGGGAAAACCTAAATACATTCCTGAACTTATAATTATGGATTATATCTTTTACTAGTACTGTTCTCAAGAAGTTCCTCTCATTTGAATATTCTAAGTGACTTAATATTACAACATATAGTCATTCTTAAAATGAATAGAAGAATAAAACTCTTAAACTTGATGACTAAATAATCTTGTCAATCTTGTAGCTACAGAGTAAATTTAATTACTTGATTTTTTCTGAAAATCTCACTATAGTATTTTCTTAAATCCAACTTATAGTATTTCAGAATTAAAACTTTACTATAATAGATCATAACTTTTATATAGTATTACAATTACTAGAGGACAAGTAATAATTATGTTTTGGGGATTTTGACCAAAGAAAATTATGTTGAGATTTTCATACCTATTTTACACTGTTTTTGATGATATTACACTTTAAAGAAAGGTATTTTTGATGTTTTGTTGCAGGAATAATGAATTAGGGTCATTGTTAGGGTCATTGGAGCAAAAAGATGCAAAAAGGAGCGAATTTGGAGCGAAAAGGACCAAAATGTGAAGATTTGAACTAGGGCGCCGATGGTGAGCCCAATGGCACTGATGGTAAGATTTTCCTGAGACTCCGGATTACTATAGATAAAATAATTAAGAACCCCCGCCGATGGTGCCCTCGAGGCCGCCGACGGTGAGATCGGTGGTTATGTCTGAAAGAGCATTGAATGTGGACGATTTTTGGAGGAATACTTATTAGGGAGGAATACTTAGGAAACGCTTGGGAAAACACATCCACATCTTTAAAGAGAAGACTTTGGCCAACAATAGGAGGAGGAGGCTGAAGAGTTAGAGGTCCTAAAGGTTAGAGAGGTTCCAGTTGTGTGTAGAGAGTTTATTTTAGAGTCTAATTGTGAGAAATTCTTCGAGAGATTGTAAGAGTGGAGGGAAAGTGAGAGATTTCTTTCTCCTTGCCGCTTCGAAGAGGAATTCTGTGTGTAAAGAAAGGAAGAGATTCAGAGGAACTTTGAGGAGTTTGCTTGGGGAGGAAT
>NW_018239097.1:24495-25695 GCF_001263595.1 Phalaenopsis equestris | reverse complement strand
TGGGATCGATATCTAGGACTCCATTAGAGCCCTATATTACTTGAGCGATACGTATACTTGCGTTGATAAGTGTGATTTTATCATTATTGAATATTTTATATATACATCTTTATCGAACCTATAACCGTTGTTAAGTTTTTGGTGCCGTTGCTGATAAATTAAAACTTTTAGCTGCATTATTAAATACTTGTATTTTTAAGCATATATAAAGTCGTTGTCACATTCTCACTTTTATTAATTAAAGGATAAATTTGTAATTTCCTTAAATTATTAAAATTTGGAAGTCTAGTCAATTAAATGATCTTAGACTTATGGGTAATATTTTGGGTGTTGATAACTCACTAATTTAACACCCCTATTTGATGTTCAAATGAATTTCAAAAATGAATCATCATCACTTAAAATTCAAGCTTTTTCAATATATAACTAAGACATCTATCAAAAGTCTAAAGGGCTTACTAGGGACCTAGGCTAAATCAAATTTTGCTAAATGAGGATTAGAAAAGTGAACATAATTAAAAATTAAACACCTTTGAAACACTACAAGTCCAAATTAAAAGGTTGGCTAAGTGTCTTGATAACATTAACTTGCCCCTTTAAGGGTCTTCACCCACATAATCCCCAAATCAAATTATAAGTGTTAATTACCCTACTCTCCGGGATAATTGAAACATCAATGTTCATTGAGCATTAAAGGTATTTACAGGATGTGTTATTAAGCAACATAATAAGTTTAAAAAGAGCTCGAGACTTTTCATCAGGCAGTGAGAGGGAAGCATGGACCTGCTTCTTTCTCCAGACCTATTAGATACCTCGGAGGTCTACTAAACGTAATATGTTTTGCTTAATAAAAATAATCCTTAATCAAATTAATAGGGACCCACCAAGATATGATGTAGGGTTGGGTAGATCACTAAAACCTTACTTTTCTACTTTATATAAAATGCTCTCATATGCATTTTGTGTTTCAGGTGGTGGAACGAGAAGACTCACCATATACGCTTTTTATGGTTTACAAATTGTCTTTCTTGAACTGTCATACTGTACTTTTATACCTGCATTTATGAACAAAATAAAACTTGCATGCTAAACAATGCCCCCCCTCAAAAACACTATTAGAATAACCACAAAACCAAAACCAAAACTCAAAGCCAAAATTAAAATTAAGAAATTCACCGCCAAAACATTCAAAATATAAAG
>NW_018239097.1:13395-24063 GCF_001263595.1 Phalaenopsis equestris | reverse complement strand
CAATTTCCTTTCTTAGAATTAAACAACCAAGCCATAGGATTTCAAGGTTGTCTGCTTATGCAACATAAATCCTTACCTTATCTTTAGGTCTTTGTACCGCTCGACTGTACAATGTAAGTCCAAACTTGTTTTAGGATTATGAGGTTGTTGTTCGTTACAATCTAAATCCTCACATCTTTAAGGCTATTTGTGTGATTGTTTCACATGAATGTAAGCCCTAATTATAAAAACTGGTAGTATGAAACATTAAAATATTTCTCCTCTAATTTAAAGCCAAACCATAGGGTAGCTTGGGAAGTCACTAAGGTTCTCCTTTGGATCTATGAAATCCTCTAGTCTCTCTTTTTTGGATTCCATAAAGAGTTTTCTTAGGTGACTTTGGTCATTTAAGAAGTAATTAACTATAGGGGCTTGCCCTTATAAGAAGCCTGTCTGAATCCAGCTTAATATAAACCCTATTTAATTCTTCATATTGAATGGGGGAAATTATCGGCAAATAAAATTCTTTTGTAGACCAAACGAATGTCATATATTTCTTAGTTTATTTGGTTTATGTGATGGAGCCTCATCCTCAAGTATTGTGTTTATCCTTCGGGATAGACAAAGAGTTTAAGGTATATGGCTTTTTCATTTAAACTATGAAAAGTATGGGGTTTGTTTGATTTCATATTTTTCTTAAACTATATATACATATGTAAATTAAACGTCCTTTCAAAGAGGGCGACGGGATTTTGATTCCGGCGGCCGACAGCTTCTAATGAGAAACTCCTCAACTTTTTAGTGCTGACAACTTCTGGCGACTCCGCTGAAGCTTTTCTCTCCATTTAAATAAGGAAATATTATCTTCACACATCGGTAATGTGTCCATGTCTCCCTTGGACAAAATTACCCTTATTCTATTGACATACTTTGCCCATTTCTATCTTGGGAAAGTTTGGTCAACTCTTTGGACTACAGGACTGTTTGTTCAATCACCTTTAAACAAAGTGGTTCATAAGGCTATTAAGGACTCCTTAAATATTCATGTGCCCCACAATAGGTGTGTTGGTGGATTAGTTCCACCTTGGCATTGTCTGTTGCTAAATGGGTCCCGTACTTGGTCCTAAACACTTCACATCTCCCTTTCAAGTTTGATTTGCTATTTTTAGATAAATTAAAGTGTGTTGTGTCACGAGCGATTCAAAATTAATTAAACGAGATTGAAATTTAATTAAGATTTTCTACTTTTAAAATACCTTTTTTCTAAAAATTTAAAAATCCCTACAAACTAAGACTTACCCGGTCTACAGATCAACCTCTGTTAATTTTCAGTGCTTGCACTAAGATTACAAGGTTTTGGTCAAATAGCTAACCCCAAAACTTTATGTTTTAAAGATGTTGCAATGGTCTTCCAAACGCTGACTTTTTCTTCCAACTTGCCGACAAGCCATGAAGCCCGCAATGTCGCTCCTACCATTAAGTTAGGAGCCAGATTTGAAGATCTCGAGGTCATCCTAGGGAAGGCCCCGTTCGTCATAATGAAAGTCACTGCTCCATAAGTTTAGGAGCCATCTGCTAAATTCATGTTGAACTGTCTTCAGGACTTCCCTTCTTATAAGAAGGCCAAGACTACTGTTGTCAATATGGCACCTACCAAGGTTGTTGTCCACGCTGCTGCTAAGGGGAAAGAAGTAATGATCATTGAAGATCCGACTGAGGGATTAACTGTCCCACCATTAGTATTCAAAATCAGATCGAGTTCAAGAACTACACCACTAACCCGAACTCAAAGGAGAAACTGCGACAATAGAGTTTGGAGGGCCACTAAAGCCCAGGCTCCTAAGGAGATACCCATTAAGGACGATCCTCACCAAGACGAATCAAGATCCCAATACGAATCAAGATTACTGGAAACATATCCACTTCTGTGGGAAAGTAAATTCCATCCTTTAATGGATACTGATGGATATGAGAGTATCCAAAATATCTCCGCTACATTACCAACACTTCATGGACAGGGTGTGGACAAAAAGAAACCTAGGAAACCTACGCTTGTCACCCGAGTCAGTTCAGTTTTTTAGAGACTAGCTGCCAAAGAAGGCTGCTCAGCTAATGAATTACTTAAATGATTGGGACATGCAATTTCCCCTCATATGAAGAAAGAAATTTTAAGAGACACCAAATTTGCCAAACAATCTCAGAAGTCAACTGAAAGCCTGCCTCCTCCTATTCCCATTTGGTTCCGCCTGGGAAGCAGAGTCGACACTCGTTGATATCGCCATAGTTACCACCCATTCTACCGCTACCAGGACCACAGGTCGTCGACCAGTTAAGTCAAGCCTGGGTCCAAGAATTTTACCGAGCACACACCACAAAGACATTCCTAAAGTTTCAAAGGAAAAGATGAAGAAATTACCTGGTACCGCAGCTAGTCTGCACCATGGGGAGCATATTCTTCCTCGACATACTGATTTTTTTGCTAGGACACTCCGTCCTGAGACATCATCACAAAGATAAAAGGTATGGATACCCAAGGTCGTTGTACCAATAAAGTCCAGTAAGCCCACAGGGAAAGATCATGACATTAACACAGCAATTGCCAGCGAGATGGAAGAGAAAGAGGAGGTGGTCCAGCAGGGTCCTCCAGATCTTAAGATATTTACAGAATCAATAATTGAAGAAATAGTTGAAAAGCTCAGAGTTGAGATTTTTGAGTTAGCCCGAGAACACGAAGTTTTCATCGATGATGATGGTGAAGATTTTGACTATAATGATTACCTCGGAGAGGATTTCATGGATTTTCATATCAATAAAACCAGAGTCGCTACATCTGCGCGCAAGGCTCAACCTCTCGTCAAAGACAATGTCGTGGATGAGTTGCGTAGGGCTATTCATCTAAGGGATGAACAAGTCAGCCAACTGGAGAAAAGGATAGAAGAAATGGCTGCAGTCATAGAATTTTTATCCTACCTAAGCCCTGGGTTAATTAATACATCAGAGGAGAAAATGGAGGAGAAAATTTGATTTTTTTTAAATTTAATTTAATTTATATAATTATTTTCATGCAAAAATAAGATTTTTCAAAGAAAATTTTATAACTTAACCAATGTGAAGCCTAATCATTTGACATTAATTTTAAAGTGTCTTGATTTTGAACTAAACATAAAGTGTGTTTAATTTTGATTTTTGGGCTAAAATTTCACTTTTAACCGTTCGCGAACCAGTTTTTGTGAACCGACGCTTAAGCGCGGGTAAATGGTGCTTTGGTGGCTGCCTCTCGGGTTGGCTCGCGCTTAAGCGAGAGATGTGGCGCTTATGCGCCAGTGCACGATTTTCAAAATTTTTAAATCAAAGTAAAATGAACTATTTGCCTAAGTAAACCACCCTTAAATGGTCTCATAGCACATAAATGACTATTTTCAACTTCCTATAACTCCCCTCTCTCTCAAAATTCTCCATAATAACTATTTCAATTCGAGGCTAAAAATAACACAAATTTTCACACATACAAACTTATATTCATTCACAAACAAGTACAAATACCTTTAAACACTTAATTCTTACTCCAAATAGTCTTAGATGAGAAAATTTTCCTAAATACAAATACACAATAATCATTTCACAATTAAATACATATAAGAAGTCATAAATACTATAAACAAGACTTAACACTGAACCACTTGAAAACAACAATTTCTGACACACAAATTCCAACACTAAACTTAATTCCATTCTTCATTTGAAGGAACAAATTCCTGTCTTTCATTCGTCTCTCGAGGAATATAGAGTTGATAAAACGGATGTTGGTGATGAGCTCTGATACTATCTTCTTGAAGCTACTTCTACTTTATGAACATCGCCTTATCTGATTCCTCTATATAACTAGTATGAATAAATTGCATTTTTAATTGTCATCCAATATGCTCTAGATGTGCATGAAACTCAAGTACATTAATCTCCAATAAAGCCATAGTATTCCCAATTTTGTTGATATTCTCTGATATCCCTTCAATACTAACGGCTAAGAAACCGTTATATATCTCTTGTGCACTTTGACTACCTAAACTCTTCCTCATGCTTTCTTCCTTCTTCAAATCCATCTCCCACGAAGTCATTCTCTCTAAATCTCACTTTCTCTTATACTTTTAGGTCTTGAAATGATCTGGGGTGAAATTGCTCTACAAAACCCTTCTATTTTTAGGCCTAAATCCTTCCAATAACTCCTAGACACATTTAGAAACTGCCTTAGCACATTTTTATAAATCCTACGATTATAATCTTTATCTTTTCTTTATAAATCTTGTCCCTCTCATAAGATTCATTCTTTATCTCTTCAAGCTCATTTAATTGCAATAATTTTTTTTCACCTACATCTTTCAAATTATAATTGAACTCTTTAATTGCCCAATATGCTTTATGCTCAAGTTCAACTGTTAAGTGACATGCTTTCCTAAATATTAGCCTATATGGGGACATTCCTATAGGAGTTCAGTATGCAGTCCTATAAGCCCACAAAGCATAGTCAAGTTTGACTGACCAATCCATTTTTGTTGGATTCACAGATTTTTCCATAATTTTTTTAATTTTTCGATTAAATAATTCAGCCAAAACACTTGTCTGAGAATGATAAGAAGTAACAATCCTACGATTTATATGATATTTCTTTTATAATTTCTCCATTATGGCATTTCTAAAATGACTTCCCCCATCAGTAATGATAACTCTCGGCATCCTAAATCTACTAAATATGTTTGTTTTCAAAAATTTTTCAACACTTTGAGCATCACATCGAGGTAAACCAACAGCTTCAATCCTTTTGGATACATAGTCCACTGCTAACATAATATATAAATTTCTGAAATATGGTATAAATGGTCCCATGAAATCTAATCTACTTCAACTTCTTGCATATAATTGAGGGGCATCTCATTTCTTCTAGAAATATTTCCTACTCGTTGACATCTATCACAAGTTTTAATATAAGTTTTAACATCTCTAAAAATTGTAGGCCAATAGAATCCAGATTGTAAAATTTTGTATTTTGTTTTAACAACTCCAAAACGTCCCCCAAAATCCTCAACACCAAAATGTCCCCCGAAATCAAATTATGACATTTTTGGATAATTTCATAAGTTTCTTCTAATAGTACACATCTTCAAATAATTAGATCATTTTCTTGTTTATATAAAAATGGGTCATCCCAAAAACAAGTCTTAGCTTCAAAAATAAATTTCCTCTTTTGTTGGTATGTCATTCCATAGGGTATAATATAGCTAACAATAAAGTTTACAATGTCGACAAACTACGGAACACGCCACTCATTAATAGTTAACAGTTTTTTATAGTGAACAATGTTTCATCTGGGAAATGTTCATTAATTTCTTTTTCAGAACAGAGTGGTTTTGTTTTTCAGCATTGGAATATAAAAATGTTCTTCACGTCTTATTAATTGTAACACAATCACAAAGAACAAACAAGATAAATGAGGTCAATTTTTCCTTTAACTCATCACATCTCACAACTTACTTCCAATTTCCTTCCAATTTCTAACATAATCACTACACAAATATATTTGGTACTTACAATTGATTTAATAGATTCTAATCCCAAAGATAAAATTATCCCTGATATATTGGCTGCTAGGCACCCTACAAGAGAACAAACAAGTCTAACCATAACAAGAAGTTATGAAATCACCACCCTCATGACAAAAAAAAAGCAAATCAAAACACTAACAAAAATCTACCAATCATCAATCAAACTGATCAATCCACACTAAAGAAAACACAATACAACATTAACAATCATGACTCTTAAGCATACTAAATCAAACCACACTGATAACTATGGGTTGCCTCCCATAAAGCGCTTGGTTTAATGTTGCTAGCCCAACAAATGATTTCACCTGGATCAAAATTCCAATTAAGTAATCTTTGATCAATCTTCCAATCTTTTCCAGATCTAGAGATTACTACAAAGTCCTCAAATTTAAAATTTTCTTTCAGCTCTTCCTTTTCAGATTAATTCATATCCTTGTTCCTCAAATTTATTTCTAGATGTAATATATTTCTAGTAATTTTCTCAATATTTATATTAATATCATTCTTAAATTTTATAAGAAATGGATCTTTATAAGCTACTTCATGATCTCCCAAATTTTGGATCAGATTCTCTCTAGATAATTTAGATTCTAGATCAAATTCTTCTAGATTACTCTCGTCTTTCAAGTTATCTTCTAATTCTTCAAGAATTTCTTCCATTGGTTTTTCAATATCCTTATCCTCATCTCTCAACTCAAAATTCTTTTGAGACATATCCTCGAATTCTCTTCAAAATATCAGTTCAATAATTTAAATTGCTCATCATTCATTTCATTAGAATTTATCTCAGGGTCACTAGGTAAAATTTCTGGGGTGTAATTGTTAATTGCATTAATAATCTGCCCCGACATCAGAATCTCATTCGTTTTCTCTTTATACGACGGAATATGTCATTCAGTGATTTTGAATAACTCTTTCATAGGAGATCTTTTACTGATTTTATCATTCAATTCAGGTTCATCTTGTGATTGAGTCGAATATTAAGATATAAAGACTGTTGGTATGGAGAATTCTCTATATATGTAGGCTTTAAAATTTTATGGGGTATATTCATTTTAAGTTCATGAGATTTTTCAACAGATGGAAATAAAAGTTTACTATTTTTGGAAACATCCATCATTTTATAGCTCTCATGAACATACATACTGTCTTTTTTAAACAACATTTTTGTCTCATCACATAAATCCATTTCGATCTCATCTGCTAGCTTACTCTCAAAACATCTTTAAAATGGGTTTTACTTAGATATTCAATTTCATCCATCTAAAAATAATCATCATCTTTTCTCTGAGTTGGATACTTCATAGCCTTTAAAACATTAAAAGCATTTTCATGGTCATTAATATTCATAGTTAACTTTCCTTTTTGCACAACTATCTTAGCTTGTCCAGTAACAAGAAAAGGTCTCCCCAAAATAATGGGATATGATATTCTTTATCTTCATCCATATCTAATACAATACCGTGGAAAAGATAAATTTATCCACTTTAACAAGCACGTCTTCCATAACCCCATTTGGATAAATGATAGATTGATCAGCTAACTGAAGGGTTGTAGTAGTGGGAGAACTATCGGCTAAACCTAACCTTCTAAATATAGATAGAGTTATCACATTATTGCTTGATCCTAAATCACATAAAGCTTTTTGCACATAATCATTCCCCAAATACACAAGGAATTGTTAAGCTAGAAGGATCTTTAAGTTTCTTAGTATGTTTTTTTTCTGAAATATAGCGTTGCACTCCTCACTTAGTGCAATAGTCTCGTAATCCCCAAATTTCCTTTTCTTTTTTTAATATCTCCTTCATAAATTTTGTATAGCTTGGCATTTGTTCTAAAGCTTCAGCGAAAGGAATATTTATCGTTAAGTTCTTAAGTATGTCCATGACCTTTGAAAAATGTTTATCCAACTCATGTTGTATAAGTCTTTGAGGAAACGGAGGTTGTGGTCTTTTTAAATTGTTTTTAGTTGGAGATATTGATTTTTCCAGATCCTTAGAAACATGATCTTCGGGTTTTTTATTTTTCTTTGTTTCCAACTCCTTTCTCTTTTCTGACCACATACTCTATCTTTCTTCCACTTCTTAAATGGACAGCTTCTATTTGTTCATCATTTTCTCTTTAAGGTTGATCTCAGTGTTGCTAGGAAGTGTTCCTTGGGGTCTATTGCAAAGTGAATTAACAAATTTGTCCAAGTTGATTTTCTATGTTTCTAATCGCAGCATTTTGATTTTGCAACTGGTTTCCCATTTGTAATACCACTTCTTCTGTAGATAATTTCTTATCCTCAAATTGTTGATCATTGCTAGAGTAAGGTGAAGATGAAGATCTACAACTTGTGTTCCCTTGGTTATTCTAAATTCCATTACAATTTGCATTATTATTTTCCCATGGTTGGTTTCCACCCAAAGTAGTGTGATTCCAGTTAAAATTAGTGTGGTTCTTCAACCTGGTTGTAAAAGTTAGAATACGAGATATTTCTGGTATTTAAAGTCTCATATGATGTCATATGAAGAGTTAAAATCAATCATATGCCCTAATGAACTTTCCTCACTTACTGGAGTAAATTGAGGTTGGTTCCTTCCAAATTGGTCCAACTTACTTGATATTTTAATAACCTGAGATGCAAGAATTGAAATCGCATTTGTATCATGAACTCTGGCTACCTTTTTAAGATTTTCACTTGCAGAGGGCCATTGAAACTCATTTATAACCATTTCTTCAATTAACACATATGCTTCATCGAAAGATTTTGACATTAATGGTCCACCAGCGACAGCGTCAATTATAAACCTAAGGGATTCTACTAACTCATTATAAAAAGTTTGAATGATTAACCAATTGGGCAGATCAAGGTGTGGAAACTTTCTTAGGAGTTCCTTAAATCTTTCCCCGGCTTCGTATATTGATTCCCCATTGTACTGACAAAATGAGATAATATCGTTTCTAAGTTTAGTAGTTCTTGAAGTTGGAAAATACTTAGCTAGAAATTTCTGAGTTAACTCTTCCCAATTTTTAATAGAGCCAGGTGCTAATGAGTATAACCACATTTTAGCTTTATCCCTTAGAGAGAAAGGAAAAAACCTTAGTCTAACAGTATCGTCTGACATGCCATTATAATGAAATGTAGCACAAAGTTCTAAAAAACTGGATAAGTGTAAATAGGGATCCTTCGAAGATGTTCCCCCAAACTAGTTGTTCTGTGCCAATTGGATAATATCTGGATCTTTTTCAAATGAGTCAGCTTCTAAGACAGGGGTTTGTTTACTTGAGTGAATTTCATCTATATAATCCCTCAAAGATTTATGATGATTTTCTAAGTTATTATTTTGAATGTTTTCCATTTCCATTTCTAGTTCTTCAAGTCCTTTTTGTTTTTTGATTTTTTTTCTTTTTTCTAACTCAGTATCATAAGGCACAAGTCCTACGGATCCTTTATTTTGAATACAAAACACAACAAAAAATACATTAACAATTAAACAAATAAAATTAAAAATATATTCAACACAACAAAACATTTTCACAAACACCTTATTTTTCACACAAATAGTTTTTTCACAACACTTTTTCATACAAAAAAAAAACACTTCTCACACAAAAACAGTTTTTATGACACTAAAATTTTCTAAGTCTAAGCCTAATTACTTCAACTAAAATTCTCCTAAAGTTCTTACCAAGCTTCCCCGGCAACGGCGCCAAAAACTTGGTGCAACATTTTTATATGCTTAATTTTATATATTCTATATAGTCACAATGATATAAATAGAAGTATACATATCGCTCAATGTTGACCTCAATTTTATTTGAGGTTTAGTTTTTCCTCTTTAGTAGCCTAGGGTCTAGCCATAGGACATTTCCTGTTGACTGTTTTTTTATATATTCTATATAGTCACAATGATATAAATAGAAGTATACATATCGCTCAATGTTGACCTCAATTTTATTTGAGGTTTAGTTTTTCCTCTTTAGTAGCCTAGGGTCTAGCCATAGGACATTTCCTGTTGACTGTTTTTAGAAAACTAGACATGAAACCCTCACCACTAGAAATTCCAAACTCTTCTCCACTCAACTTGAAGTTCCACATAGTGCTCTCAACCTCTAATACTTAGTAGGTGGGGTCACTGTGGGGGAAACTCAAGATGAGTCATCCTTAAAATTGCTGGACCTTACGATTGAGCTTGGGTGTTGGTCTGGACCTAAGGCATTCACTACACTTATCTACATTCACAATCACTAATTACCCTAAACTCAAATTTCTAGCCTAGATCCCTTGATCTTTTGGGATACTCATGTAGATGGTCCCCCTAAACTACTAGCCCTAGGGCTATGATTTAGCTAAGACCACTATGTAGAGGACCTAAAATGGGGTTTTCATTGGTCTATGGCTTATTGGTGATGGTTGGTACCTCAAATTTACCAAAATACCCATCTTGGCCTTTTACCCCTAAAACACCCCCAAATTACCAAAATACCCTTCCATAGCTAAAAATCCCAAAAATTCCAAAAATTCCCAGAAATTCCCAATAAATTCCAAATATTTCCAATTTCATTTCTCTCAACTACCACATGACCGAATTTGACCACCTTTAACCAAAACCCCCAAATTGATTTTAAAGAACCAAATTTCCCCAAATCCAACTCAAATGTCCATCAATTTGATCCCAATTGACCCCAATTCCAATCCTAAACTCAAATTCACTTTTTATATGACCAAAATAAACCAAATCCAAGCTCAATTAATCCATGATGTGAACCCAATTTTGATTTGAGCCAAAACCCCAATTTTGACCATAGGACCTAATCTCACCAAATTGAACCCATAGCCTAGTCAATTGGCCTCAATTAGTGTTGCAAAGTCTTTATAACATTCCTATACATCAAAATAAACCATAAATTGGCCTTGGTAAAGCCTCATATCCATTTCATTTTGGCCTAATCCAAAATTCCCAAATTTAGCCCCAAATTGGCTAAGTTCCCAAATTTCACCCAATTGATTGCCTTAACCCCCAAATTGGCATCCAATTCATGTTGAAAACTCTTCATGAGGTCCCTATTGACCATTTACAACAATCAATTTGGACTTAGCCCA
>NW_018239097.1:12019-13370 GCF_001263595.1 Phalaenopsis equestris | reverse complement strand
GCTAACCCAAGCTAGACCCAAGCCTATCCCAACATGACCAAATTGATTAAAGTTCAAAATTCCCTTAAATTGACCTCAGATTGAACTCAAAACCACTTCCATCCTTCACCAAAGTTGTTCCTTATGATCATATACACCAAATGAAATAGTAATTTGGGCTAATTGACATGGCTAACCTATCTCAAACCCAAGTTTTGGTCATTTGCACCCACTTGGACCTAGGCACAAAATGTGACCTAACCACCCTAAGGCCACCAAATTAACTCCACCACAGCCATTAGTTGGAATTAGTGACCATTCCAAACACCATGAAATCAAATAAATCAAGAAATGGACCAAAGGTTCCCCAAATTAAGGGATATTATTTCCAAAAATGCACATGCTTAAGATATCTTTGCCAAATCAAAGCACATTTGCATTAAATTATTGTGATGGATTCCTCTGGGTTCCCTGAGCTCCTAGCAACCTCCCCCAGGTTGGCCAGCCAGCCTAGTGGCCGAAAAAGCTTAAAGTTGAGAGCTACCCCCATGGCATCTCACCCAAATCAAAGCCAGAGGCCAGCTCATCCAAAACAAATTGAAGAGCTCCTCTGCCCTCCACCAAAGCACCACAAAGCACCCAAACATGTGCCCTGAGAGCCACCCCATGATCATTTTTATAAAAACTCACCTCCCACGGCCATGGGAGGGGTGCTGAAATTTTCTTAGAGAGGCCTCTCCAAACTTCACACAGAGCTTCCCTAAGATCCCCTCAGTGCATTCCAACCGTTTTCCCTCACCCATTCCCATTGTCAGAGCTTAATTTTGAGCTTGAAACCCTGCCGGAAACCAGGCTTAAGTCAAGGAGGAGAATGAGTAATCTGTGATCTTAATCGATTTATTTGATCGTTGAAATACAAGGGGTTAATTGGTAGAAACCAATTTCACTTTTCTCATTAAAAATATAAGTTAATAAATTTCTAAATTATTAAGATTTGGAAGTTTATTAAAATTAGATGATCCTGGACTTAGGGGTATAAATTTTGAAGTCAATAATAAATCAATTTAATACCCCTATCTTGATTTTCAAAAAAAATCCAAATCATGAATCATGACCACTTAAAGCTTAACATTTTCAAGACTAATTAAGACACTCACCTAGGTCTTAAGGGCTTAGTGTTGACTTAGGCTAAATTAAAAATTGATTAAATAAAGATTAGAGAAATAAACATGATTAAATCAAACATCTTTGAAACGCCACTAAGCCTAATTAGGATTAAAATTTGGCTAAGTGTTCAAATTACACTAACTCCCCTTCAAGGGTCTTCACCCACATAATTCTCAAATTAAATGATAAGTGATAATTACCCTAT
>NW_018239097.1:10598-11149 GCF_001263595.1 Phalaenopsis equestris | reverse complement strand
AACTGTGAGAGAGCAAACAGAACTACAATCCTGTCTTCCCCAGCTAAACTAATCTCCTTCCTTAGAATTAAAACAACAAAGTCATAGGAATTCAAGGTTGCTTGCTTGTGCAACGTAAATTCTCACCTTATCTTTAGGCCTTTGTATAACCCTGCTATATAATATAAGCCCTAACTCGTCTTAGGATTATGAGGTTGTCGTTTGTCACGCCCTAAATTCTCATCTCAAATCTTCTAGGCTATTTGTGTGATAATTTCACACGAATGGAAGCCCTAACAAATAAAATTGGCAAGATGAAATACCTAAATATTTCTCCTCAAAACTTAAGCCAAACGTTATGATAGCTTGAGAAGTCACCGAGGTTCTCCTCTAGATCCATGACATCCCCTAGTTCTTCTTCCTATGGATTCTACAATAAAATGTTCCAAATTTGAACCAATCCCCTTTCACACCTCTACATCTGATTTCGTTGAAGAGTCCTACCCTTTGAAATTCCTTGAAGATAATTTTTCTTGATTTTTATCGAGAGTCTTCTTAGGTGACTTCGATCA
>NW_018239097.1:9255-9960 GCF_001263595.1 Phalaenopsis equestris | reverse complement strand
TTTTCATGTGGGGTCGGACCCCAATAGGTGTGTCGGTGGATTAATTCCACCGGGGATTTTTCTGCCACTAATTGGGTCCCGCACTGGGTCCTAAAATTTTTTGACATCTCCCTTCCACATTTGGTTTGCTACTTTGCAAAATAAACCAAATTGTGTTGTGTTGCGCGCACTTTGAAATATTAATTAAATTTTACACCTTTTTTAACAAAGATGTTAAAATTACCTATAAACTAAGGCCCGCCCGATTTACAAATTAACCTCTATTTTCAGTGCTTGGTCTAAATATTACGAGGTTTTCGGCCATATAGCTAACCCTAAAACTTTCTGTTTTAAAGCACGCTGCGATGGCCTACCCAAGGCTGACCTTTTCCTGTAACCTGCTAATGGAGTGCAGCGCCGTAACTTTGCTCCCACCATCAAGTCAGAGCTGGATTTGAAGACCTCGAGGTTATCCTCGGGAGACCCCCATTCATGGTAATGAAGATCGCTGCTCCGGAAATACAAGAGTCATCTGCAAAATTCAGTTTGAACTGCCTTCAGGACTTCTCTGCCTGCAAGAAGGCTAAAGCTGTTGTCATCAAGCCTGTTATCCCTGCTACTGCTAAGGGAAAAGAAGTGATGGTCGTTGAAGATTTGACTGAAGGATTAACAGTTCCACCGCCCGTGTTTGAGATCGGGTCAAGCTCAAGGACTGTACCATTGACC
>NW_018239097.1:7166-7999 GCF_001263595.1 Phalaenopsis equestris | reverse complement strand
ACTACCTCCCCCCCCCGCCATGGCCACCATTCAGAGGCAATCACGAGCACCAAGGTTGGCTTCTCCAGAGACTAATCAGCTAGAAATCATACACATCGCAGATGAAAGAAGGGAGGTTGCTTTGATAGAGAAAGATGAACAACCAAAGAAGGATTCTCCATTAGGTGCCATGCCAGAAAAAGAATTCAAGCAAATGGTTGAACAAGTGCGGGAGGCCTTAGCCCAGTCCAAGGGCGGTGCATCAATTTTAAAGGGTAGACCTTACCCAGAGCAGTTCGATGCCATCCCTCAGTTCGATGCCGTACCCTACCTTAGGGGTTTTGTGACCCCAAACTTCAAGATATTCGATCGGACTGGAAATCCCAGACAGCACATAGCACATTTTCGAGCCAATTATGGCAACACAATGAATAGCAAAACTCTACTCTTCCAGCAGTTCATCAGCAGCTTGTCAGGGATTGCTTTCGACTGGTACGCTGACTTGCCCAATGGGTCAGTTAAAATATATTCTGAGTTGGAACAGTTATTTTTAAAAATATTTGCTACGGCACAACATCATGTGTCTATTGGAGAACTCATTATCGGAAGCAGAAGCCTACAAGCAAAAGCCTAGCGAACCCTTGGCAGACTATATTTTGAGGTGGAGAAACCTTAGCATGAAATGTGAGCCTTAGCTACAGGAACATCAAGCCATTGAGAATCTACTTAAAAGCATTCATGGGCCAGTAACTTTCATGCTTAAGGGACTCACCAACAAATCCTTTGAGAAGCTACTCAGTAAAGCTAGCAGTCTTTAAGAAGAAATGAAGCACATGGAGCCACATGAAACGGTT
>NW_018239097.1:2848-4854 GCF_001263595.1 Phalaenopsis equestris | reverse complement strand
TATGACCCTTACTCCGATTCTCCCTCAAAAGGTAGAGAGTTTAGAGGTCAAGGAAGTTCGTAGTGTTGGCTCAAAACCAATCAAATTTTTCCATGCTTCTACCTCTACTGAGCTTGAAAAACATATAAATTTGGATGTTGATTCTAATGAATTAGTGGAATTACCTTTTGGTTACTTCTCACCTTGTGTTGAAAAGTTAATTCAACAGGGAAACTTACCAAAACAAATGCCAAAAGATAAATATCAACTTTTTGAAAAATTATGGAATGCTAAAGGTCGAGCTCCCAATTCAAAAGAAGGTCTCGAATTTGGTACGGTTGGACCAGTCGATGATTCTAAATTTTGCATTGTTGTTACTAGTGAGTCAGAAGAGGATTGCATCGATGTGGAGGATGACTCTACTGATCAGCCAATAGGAGATGCTCCCTCAGAATTTGAGGAAGAAATTAAATCCACTACCAATGAATTGAAGAGATTAACCTCGGGACTGAAGAACGACCCCGACCTACATTTATAAGTTCTCTACTTGATAACAAAGAATCTGCAGAACTGGTCAAACGATTGACAAAATTCAAAGATTGCTTCGCATGGAGCTACGACAAAATGCCAGGACTGTCAGTAGAGGTTGCAGTCCATAAACTTGGGGTGGACATGAATATAACCCCAGTAAAACATGCTCCCAGGAGAATGCGCCTTGAAATAGAACAACAAGTCATCGCCGAGGTGAAGAAATTGATAGACGCAACCTTTGTTAAAGAAGAGCAATACCCCACGTGGTTAGCCATTATTATACCGGTTAAAAAGAAAAATGGACAGATCCGCGTTTGTGTCGACTTCAGAGATTTGAACAAAGCATGTCCAAAAGACGAGTTTCCACTACCTATACTGGAAATGATGGTGGACATTGCTTCCACACATGAGATTTTCTCCTTCATGGATGGATCATCAGGAGATAACCAAATTAAGATGGCTCCCAAGGATGCAGAGCTTACAACTTTCAGAACACCAATTGGAATCTTCTACTACACAGTGATGTCGTTCGACCTAAAGAACGCCGGAGCAACATATCAGCGTGATCGTACCATGACGAAGATTTTTGACGACCTCATTCACGATCAAGTAGAATGTTATATGGATGATATGGTTATCAAAAGCAAACGAAAAATGGACCATTTGTATGATTTGAGGATTGTGTTTGAATGGTTACGATGATATGACCTTAAAATGAATCCCATAAAGTGCGCCTTTGGCGTCACCTCCGAGAAATTTCTAGGATTCGTTGTCCGTCATCGGGGAATCGAGATCGAACGGGATAAGATTAAAGCTAACTTGGAAATGCCTCCCCCTAAAATCTTGAAACAACTACATTCCTTCCAGGGGAAGTTGGCATATCTGAGACGCTTTATTTCTAATCTCTCAGGTAGGTGTTAGCCTTTCTCAGCATTTATTAAAAAGGATGCCAAATTTATTTGGGAATAGACATGTCAGTGGGCCTTTGAGGACGTTAAACAATATTTAATGACACCTCCTGTTTTGGCAGCCCCTATCCCGGGAAAATTGTTGATACTTTATACCTCGGCTTTGGATGACTCTCTCAGAGCCCTCTTAGCCTAAATCAATGACGAATGAAAAGAAAATGCGCTCTATTACTTGAGTCGTCGTCTAATACCGACGGAGATAAGGTATCCACCTATTGAGAAGCATTGTCTGACACTAAGTTTCTCCGCTCAAAAGCTTAGACATTACATGCTTTCTCATAAGATTACCCTGATTTCGAAAGTTAACCCATTACAATATTTGATGACCCGACCAACACTCTCCATACGTTTAGCGAGATGGTTAATGATCTTATTGCAATTTGATTAAAATTTTATGCCCATCCGTGCTACCAAGGGACAAATACTAGTAGACCTTCTCGCAGCACACCCACTGCCAGCTGGGTCCTCTCTCAACGACGAGTTACCAGACGAGCAAATACTACAAATGGAATTTTCCAGTGCGCAGCG
>NW_018239097.1:317-2682 GCF_001263595.1 Phalaenopsis equestris | reverse complement strand
ATATGAAGCTTTAATCACCAGATTGGAGTTGGCGATCTCAATGGATATAACAAACATTGCCGTCTATGGTGACTCTCAACTTTTCATTCAGCAAGTCGTTGGACAATACAGAATTTTGAAGCCAAAAACCACGGCTAGCAGAATACCATCAGTACATGATGAAGCTGCTGGAGCAAATCACTAATGTAACTTTCTACTGGATTCCTAGGGGAGATAATGCCCAGGCCGACGCTCTAGCAAAACTCGCTAAAGAAATGGCGTGTCCCCCAGAGGATTCCATCAAATTCACGATGCAAGGAAGACGAGTCTTGTCTTGAAACGACTTCAAAACTCTACACAAACTTGAAAAAGAAGAAACAATAAATAAAGTTGCAGACATCAACGAAGACTGGCGCAAGCTATTAATAGAATATTTGCATGCTAGAAAGCTGCCGGAGGACAAGTCTGAGGTGCACCACATCACAAGAAGGGCCATGTCTTACGCCCTGGTGAGAAACGTTCTCTACAGAAGATCGTTCAACCAAATGTGGTTACGGTTTTTGAGCAGAGTCGAGGCACAAAGTATTGTAAAAGAAGTACATGTCGGATTGTGTGGCGCTCACCAGTCGGGACCAAAAATGAAAATGAAGATCAAAAGACTCGGATATTATTGGACAACAATGAAATTTGATTGCATGGATACAGCCAGAAGATGTCTCCAATGCCAATTGCATGGGGTGGTCTTACACTAGCCTCCGAATGTGCTACACCACTGTTGCCTCGTGGTCATTCGAGTGTTGGGGCATGGACATAATAGGTCTGATAGACCCTCCATCTTCCAAAGGCCACAGGTTTATACTTTTATTTGATGCATATTTTGTTTTTAATTAATTAAACATTTTTTTTGAGTCTTTTTATTCTCCATGCATGTAGACGTTTCACCATGGAATGAAATTTTGGCATGTTGTTGCCTCTGACATATTGTAGCCTCTGTAAGGGGGAACATTCTCTAAATTTTCCAAAGTCAAAGGAGACCCCTAGATAGAGATCCATATTTTTCAAATTTTTTTATATTATTTGCATAAATTAATCATAATAATTACCATGTTACTTAGAAAACTCTAAGAAAACTTTGGAAGGTTTATTGTGACCAAAGAACCCTTTGAAAAATTTTTCATGGGTCAACTCATTAAGAACACAATTAACTCTCACAAAACCCTAGAACACAAAGAAAATTAATTTAGCAATTAAAAACATAAAAATGACTTGGTTTTTAATCTCCGCTTTAATTCAATGTTTAGAGAACTCCTCATAGAAATTTAAAAATATTTGGAGCTCATTTGATAACTCAAAATAATTTTCAATGTTAAATGTCATTTTTAACACTAAAATGATTTTTAACAATTAAACTATAACTCAAAATATTATAAAAATTAGTTTTATGAGTTCTCTATAATCAGAGAAATATAAAATAAAAATTCTATTTTTAAGTATTTCTTTAATAATTAAATAATTAAAAAATGATAAAAAATCATAAAATTAATAAAATTAATGAAAATATTCTAAATTTTTTCCTTAGCACTTAGGAACAATTGGAGTATTTTTTCTATTTAACAACAATTGAAATATTTTTCTTATTTTTCTAAGTGAAGATATTGAATTTTGAAGCTTAAAATAATTTTTAAAGGCTAAAAATGGATTTTCACTAAAATAATTATAACAATTCAAAGGAAAATAAAAAAAATGTGAAATTTATTTCTTTGGGTTTCTTCACCTTAGAGAGATTTAATAAAAATGTGAAACTTAATTTTATATATTTAAAAGATTTTATAATAAATAAATACTCCAAAACTTGAAATAATTCTAATAATTAAAATAAAACTCAAAAAATCATGAAATTTGGTCACAATGATTCTCTAATCTAAGTGTACCTCCAAAAAAAATTTTAAGGTTTTAGATCTTACTTTGGTCAAGTTAGAGAATTCTCTTTAACAAATCTTCTTTCTTGCACATAAATAAATATATAAATTAAATTAAAATTTGAAAAATCACATTTTCTCCTCTGATGTATTAATTGACCCATGATTGAGATGGAATAAAATTCCAAAGTCATTTGAATTATATTTGATGAAAAGTGATAAAACCTTAGGGGCAAAAGTGTAATTTTAGAAATTTAGCCTTAATTAACATTTAGGCTTAATCAAGAAAGGGAAATGGGCAACCATTGATATTAATTAACATATTTGGATGATTGAAACACAGGGAATTAATTGGTAGAAACCAATCTCACATTTATTAATTAAAGGATAAATTTGTAATTTCCTTAAAATATTAAAATTTGAAAGTCTAATCAATTAAATGATCAATTAAATGATCTTAGACGTAC
>NW_018239097.1:0-282 GCF_001263595.1 Phalaenopsis equestris | reverse complement strand
TGTATGATTTTGGGTGTTGATAACTCACTAATTTAACATCAAAAATGAATCATCATCAGACTTTCAAAAATGAATCATCATCACTTAAAATTCAAGCTCTTTCAAAATATAACTAAGACATCTATCAAAAGTCTAATAGGCTTAGTAGTGACCTAGGCTAAATCAAATTTAGCTAAATGAGGATTGGAAAAGTAAACATAATTAAAATTTGAACACCTTTGAAACTCTACAAGCCTAAATTAAAAATTTGGCCAAGTGCCTTGATAACATTAACTTGCCCCT
>NW_018239096.1:0-371 GCF_001263595.1 Phalaenopsis equestris | reverse complement strand
ACATGTTTTTCATGCTCAGTAGAGGTAGAAGCACAACAAAATTTGATCAATTTTGAACTACAAAACTCTTTAACCTCTAAACACTTGACCTTTTGAGGGGGAATCAGAGTAAGGGTCATGGTGTTCACATAGTGGTTTATCCGGTCATACATTGTTTCATATTCACTTTTCTCTGTATCTTTTAGGGATATTTCATATTGCGGTTTCTTCCATCTTGTCATCATTATCTCGTCTTCAGAACTATCTTCATCACCAACGTTGATGGTTGTCCTAGTCCGTTCAACTATTAAATTGATCATTCCTTATCCACATCCCCAGCCTCGACCTTGGGTTCACGAACTAGAAGAACCTTCACCAACTCATTGTAAGGG
>NW_018239095.1:0-1909 GCF_001263595.1 Phalaenopsis equestris | reverse complement strand
CTGATACAATATTTTTTCATCAAACATAGGTAAAATCATGGTGTTAATATATGAATACATAAAACTTGAGTGGTATGCATGTAAATCTACCAAAAATGTTTAGACCCGGTAAAATTCATGCATTCATAACCCAACCCCGGACTTCATTCATCCTGGAAAATTGACAAACCTTTTCTGGTTCTCTTCGTCGTCTTGAAGGCAATCAGCAGGCTCAGATTTTTCTCTCTATCAGGTGCGTCTAATCTCCCTGCTATTAACATTTTCCTATTTAAGTTTTCAATGTATTTTAATTCGTCATATACATTGCTCAGAAGCAAATCTTTAGCTGCCCTTAGTGTAAGCTTTATCTCTATCCCTAAATATATTTTTTTATATTAACAAAGTTATATTATTACATTAAACTTTATTTATTATTATTATTATTATCTTTTATTGTTATGTTTTGGTTTCTTCTTGTGCTATTAATTTGGATTTAACTAAATTATTCTTTAATACTATTAAAAATCAAACGGTAATATAAACTATCTCAAAAATAAATTTAAGGGATTTAGGGTATGTTTGGAGCAGCTGCAGCTTATTGAATAATCTACTGATAAGTTAGGTGCGATGACTATTACAAATTTTTTATTTTTTTAGAAAAGTCAAACCGCTGTCAGAAAGCTGCCACCACACGTAGATAGATGCGGTGCGAAAACGTTGTTTTTAGTGTTTTGAAAACGCATAAGCTGTCAAAACTCAGTTTATCCCAACAGGTGAGGTTTGTTTTCAAAACGCTATCGCACCAAATAAGCTATCACAAACGGACCCTTAGAGTGTATTTTGATAAATTTTTTATCATAATATTTTGATGTATTTTTTTTTTAATTTTGCAAAAATATTAAATGTGTTCTTTGTAGCAAAAAGGTAGATTTTTTTCTCAAGATTGATTGGGAAAAAAAAAAGTCGTTTCAAAAGGAGACAGCTTTACCAAATCATCGATTTTGGTATAAAATTCAAAGGGCTGAATGAAGAACACCTCAAGTTTAGAACATGTGGTACGTGTAAATTAGAGTCAAAGCTGTCTATGTTTGATTTGGAACTTATTTTGATGCTTCTATAAATATAAATTAAAAGATAAAATTTTTATCATGCTGAAGATTTCATTTGTATGTATGATGAAAGAGAAAGAAAACTTACGTACATACCACAAAACTCATATATTTACATATCTAATATCTAAATTTTGGTATTTATTTTTGAAGTGTGTCGGAAGATTCATTGTGGATGGTAATGAATTATCGTTGTAGTGTTTCACGAAAATTTAACACATAGTCAAGCAATTAAAGATAAGTAAGCAGAAGGAGACGTCTCAAATTTTTTTAAGTGAAAAATTATGGGAAAGGGAAAGACTTAACCAAGTTAAAACAATCTACTATGAATGATGAGAACAAATGTCAACTCTTCTTCTGAATTAAGAAAGATGGAGTTACAAAGTTGATCATTGTAAATGTACAATAGTAGTTCATAGACAATAGTCATTGTTTGATTGTAATGAATGTAATTCTCAGTAATAACGAATTGTAAGGGTCGTAGTTGATTGCTATGGAAGTAAAATTTTGTCGTGAATGTTGAAGAAGGTGGCCTTAGCACTAGCTTGTCATATTGGCCATGGTTGATAGCCATAGTAGTGGTTGGCCGTGTGGGTTGCATGCAAGCATCAGTTGGCTATAGAGGTTGTAGTAAGAAGTTGAAGGAGCTGTGAGCCACATAAGTCATAGTGTTGAGCTGTGATGACGTTAGTAGGCTGCAGAGACTAGAGTTGGGAGCTACACGAGTTGTGGACCATCTAGGTCGTAGCTGGTCACATAAACTACGATGATGTCCATAGGTCATAGTGGTCAAAGTCTGAATTTGCATGATCTTTGAGCCA
>NW_018239094.1:0-380 GCF_001263595.1 Phalaenopsis equestris | reverse complement strand
GATTTGATGGTGCGTCCCTTGAGCATGAAAGCTACACCATAAATGCTTTTGAGTAAGATCTCAATCGCATAATGTTCCTGTAACTGGGGTTCACATTTCATGCTAAGGTTTCTCCACCTCAAAATATAATCCACCAAAGTCTCGTTGGGCTTTTATTTTTTCATTATGAGCTCTCCTATAAAGACATGGTGTTGCGCTCCGGCAAATCTTTTCACAAATAATTGTTCCAGCTTGGCAAATGTCTTAATTGATCCATTAGGTAAATCAACATACCAATCAAAAGAAAACCCTGACAGACTGCTGACAAACTGTTGGGAGAGCAAAGCTTCATTACTCCTTGTGTTTCCACAACTGGCTCGGAAGTGTGTTATATGTTGTCT
>NW_018239093.1:0-821 GCF_001263595.1 Phalaenopsis equestris | reverse complement strand
GGCTCGCTCATGTTCTGTTTACACCCTTACTTGTCAATGAACATTATGCTTTGAATGAAAGTAAGATTTACATACATGTCCCTCAATTGTTATCTATTTACATATCTAATACGTGGGCTTTACTTTTTACATATTTATGACCTTATTTATGAATGAGGGTATGCATTTCTCTTTTTAGAAATTAATCTGGTTATATGTTTGAAGTAATATGAAAAATCTGGTGGGCATTAATGTAAAATATAAGTATAGGGAGTTAGATATGTAAATAAATAAGAATTTGGTGGTATGTATATAAATGTCCCTTTATAACAATATTCTTTACAAGAAAAATCAATTTTTTAATTTAGTTTTTTTCCATCTTTTTTTCTTTTTTGCTTAACTCAGTATTCTTACTTTAAACCTTCATTTAGAGCGGGCGTGTCTTGGACTCTTTACACAGGTCGCCTCTCTAGCACGAGATCTCTCTCTCCTCCTCGCGACGAACAAATATTACGTCCGGACTCCGGACGTAGAGAAACGTCTAGGGTCCAATGAAATCACGTCACGTGGAGGTGCCAGAAAAATAAAAAAAATTTGTTCTAGCACAGAGAAATATTCTCCTTGTGTTATTCTACATTATTCAGGTGTTATTGTGGTGATACTCATGTATTATTGTGTTCTGAAAATATTTTCGGTGTTATAATAACATAATAACACATCAATATCACCACAATAACACCTGAATAATGCTGAATAACACAGAGGAATATTCCTCTGTGTTACTGAGCCGGATCAAAAGAAAATGAGTTTTTTTTTCTGTCAGCTCTACTTTGACGTGATTC
>NW_018239092.1:0-310 GCF_001263595.1 Phalaenopsis equestris | reverse complement strand
GATAATGTCATTGTGGTGTGCTAAATGCAGTAACTCCTCGACTATCAGAATGCATTTTAATTTGTCAGATTTCTGATTTGTAGTCTAATTTAGAGAACAATTTGACTGTTTTAATATAATTGATTAATACTTCTTTATTTGGTAAAAATATCCGTCGAATTTGGTTTTGTCATTAAGTTTTTTATAATTAATTACTAATATTGTTTTTCCTCTTATTTGTTCAGCATGATTTCGTACCAAAAAGACTAAAATACTATGTGGACTAATATTAGGCTCTATTAATTTAATAAAATTTGTTTTAATTTATTTA
>NW_018239091.1:0-1589 GCF_001263595.1 Phalaenopsis equestris | reverse complement strand
TTCCAAAGGCATCATTAACATAGAGATCAACAAGAAGATCAAGTTTCTTTGCACACTTTGGTTCATTCTTCTCTTCTAACTTTAGAGTCTCACATTCTCGAGGAGGATGCTACCGCCATCTCGTGATGCAGCGACGATCTTCTCCACTTCCTCGCCAATAGAATCATTGTGCATCTTAACATCAACTCCAAGAAGTTCTGATATCCTAGGCATGAGAGGCATCAAGTTGTATTTTGTAGGGACACCTTTAGGGCTTCCCAGATAATTGTAGAGAACTGAGGAGAATGGTTTTCATGTTTAACTGTGTAAAGAATGTTTCCCATATATTTTACATGTAACTTGTGCTCTTATAATCTTCTGTATGAGCCGCAGAGTTATTTTTCATTGCTTTTCTAATTGTATCTCTTATGAAATATTTTTAGGTCATGAGAAGAAATCACCAACCTTTGGTTGTATACTTTCAACTGAATGCAATCACTATTTTGCCCTGTAACTTTAAATTATTGTTGCAAGGCTGAACATTGCTTGATAGTAGTGCATATAAATAATATTTACGTCTGGAATAAAATTATGCATTGTTAAACTATTTAGTGAGTAATTTCTCAGATTATATCACTTTTTGCTTTCCAAATGGATGTTGTGTACAAATTGTCTGAATATGTGTTGTTGACATAGTTTTAATTCATTGATTTTAAGTATAGAACTTTATTGTACACTGTTTTTAAATCAGGCATGAGAAAGGGGCCTACATGTTCGGGCGCTTGGATCTATGTGATTTTGTGCTAGAGCATCCAACCATTTCTCGTTTCCATGCAGGTATGTAAAATCATATTTTTGGAGGTTTGGTTGTGACAACTATTATTTTTGACAGTGATTGATTTTTTTTTCTTTTCTTTTGGCTTTCTATAATTTCACCACCTGATTTTAATTAGATTTATGTTGTTTTATTGTTTACAATCATTGATATTTTATACTTGTGGTGGATTTTTTTTAGGGTGGAAAATACAGTAGATAAATGTTTTATGGTTTCTTATTAATCCTTTAACAATAATATTCGTTTTCAATTAGTATTCATTTATGTCTTGAGTCTCAGCTTAATCAGTAATTTTTTCATGACTTGATTCAGGGTTTTGGAGTTTTCAAGTGAAGGGTTGACGATCGGATAGTGAAATTCAAATTTATTTCCTAATTCTTAATTTAATAAGAAAAAAGATCCATGAAAGGCTAAAAATAAAAATAAAAAAACTATGTTAAAAGAACATATTTTGCTCTACTATTGCCTCATCTAAGATACAAATTCTCTTTTCTTTCACTATTCATACTTATATTAAATAGTAAAATAATGATTTATCTAAAATAATTTAGTGGAGCAATTACTCTTTTAAACTATAATAACTCAATAAAAAAAATAGTATGCGTGCTGGTTTCTCTAATTACTTTATAGAAAATCATAAGACACTTGATCATATGAGAAATCTTAAATTTTTATATGCATCAAGCTTTGCTTATTTTTTAATATTCAGGGTCTGTTTGGGGCTCTTAATAATAAGTTGTTGCTGCGGATAAACTGATTGTCTGTTTGTTTTTTT
>NW_018239090.1:0-685 GCF_001263595.1 Phalaenopsis equestris | reverse complement strand
TTTTTTTTAAGATTCTATATTCAAAGTCCATTTTTTTAAGATTCTATATTCAACTGCCCTAATGTTTTTGAATTTTTCTATTTCTTCAAAGTTGCTTCTGGCTCTATTAAAATTTGGGGATAATTACATGCATGCACTCGAAACTTTGCTATTTATTAAAGTAGCACCCAAGTTATTTTTCGGAACTATCAAACTGTTGCTCAAACCATTGGGAATTTGATAAAAATGAAAACAATGGGTTTGGGTCTTATTTTGATCTAGATATTTGAGTGAGAAATTGAAAAATGGATGAAAGAGAGCACTAGTTTCGTAAATAGCAAAATTTTGAGTGCTATGTATGTATTGCCCCTAAAATTTATTTTCCAACAGAAAAATAGAAGAAGTGAGCGCGAGTGGGAGGGAGAAGAGGTTGTAGTTAGCCAAACCACATGCCAAGCCATGTTCCCCTTGAATTTTTCATACCCATCTGCACTTATCAAGATTAGCGAGCTTAAGAGGGATAACTTTACTAATTTCATATTTCTAAAGATTATTGTCTTAATCGTTTGTCTTATGAAGGATGAAGTTTTCATATTAACAGGCTTCTACGGAATATCTCACCCTATTCAAAATTCAATGATGAAAATGAAGGGCTTTTTCTAATTAATCTTTTTTTTTTCCTACAGTCAATATTTCTTTTTATTTC
>NW_018239089.1:0-1635 GCF_001263595.1 Phalaenopsis equestris | reverse complement strand
TAACATTTTTACATTTTGCTTCATTAATTAAACAACTTTAGTATGATTTTCTGTTCATAGATTATACTGTTTCTTTAAGCGATTGTAAAGAATGATAGTATCTAAAATAATATTTTTATAATTATTCGCTACATCTCAGATATTGCTGTAATTGACGGAAATTTTATAATTTCATCTGAAAATTTAGAAGTGAATTCTATGCTTCTTTCAATTGGTATAATTATATTCCAGACAATATTATGTCCCAAAAATCGTATCTCGGTTTAAAATAATTTGATTTTGGGCATAAAAATTACCAGCCTATTATTTTGATAAGACATTGAAATGCCTGTAAGTGATTAAAATATTTTTCTATTGATTTACATAAAACAAGAACATCATCAACGTAAACTAATATTAATCAGAATATAGAATAAAAATTTCATTCATTATTCTCTAAAATTTGGAAAACATTCTTTAGACCAAACGACATAACGTTTTGATTCATAATGATCAATCAAAACATTAAATGTCGTTTTGTATTTATCAGACTCAATTATTTGAATGTGCCAGTATCCAGATTTGAAATCGAATTTAGAAAAAAATTATCGCTTTACTTAGGCGATTAAGTAAATCTCTTTTATTTGGTATGGGATACTGAATCCATTTAAAATTTTATTTAAAGGTTTATAATTAATTACTAACCTTGGTTTATTTCTGCATTATTCATAACATAAAATGCAATATAGTTCTAGGGATAACTGGATTTTCTAATTAATTTTTTATTAAAGAGTTTATTAGTTTTTTTCAAACTTTCAAATATTCTTGATTCATTTGACAATGACGTGCTTTTGTCTTAATATTTCTTTCATCGAAATTATCGATGTACGGTAAAAAAATGCAGTACTTTTTTCTATTCCAAAGAACAACTGGATTTTCACTGTAATTTTCATTTAACATTCTATTATGTAAAGTAGAAGTTTTTTCTTTTATAGAATTTTTTTTTTAATTTTTCTTTAGATATCAAAGTAATTTATTCTTGTTAGAAAATTAATTTGATTTTGTTTTAATATAAATTTATTTATTTCATTGAAAATGATTTCAATAGGATTAGTAATAAACTCAAAAATAATTGTTTTTCCAATTATATTAGTATAAATGCCAGGTTAACAAAATTTTGTATAGGAACAAAGTGCTTAAAATAATATGTTGTGTTAAATTTTTAACTCGTAAAAAAAAGTACTAATACAAATATCATTGTTGCAAATATTAGCAAATGAAATTTTATATTTTATTTTCATTTTATTTCACGAAGCAGAAGTTAATTGCTACGTGATTTTTTCAAAATATTTATAAGGTATTATTTTTTATTGAATACAGTTCATATATGCTCTTCTGTCAACAAGAGCTGTAAAATTAGATAAAATATATTCTTGATTTATATTCTTAGTAATGGTTATAAACTATTTATGCATATTTGCTTTTTATAAAGAATTTAAAAAAGATTGCTCTTGATTATTTTCTTTCTCAACCGATATTCTAGTAGGTAGAAAAATTTTCAATTTAGTTTCAGTGTTTGTTTTTTCTTGATTTTTTCGGAAAATATTTATTTCGAATTTTGAAGTATTAACTTTATTTTTTAAACTCATTTATAGT
>NW_018239088.1:1366-4418 GCF_001263595.1 Phalaenopsis equestris | reverse complement strand
TCTCTCCCTCTCTCTCATTATCTCTCTCTTACACTTTCTCTCCAACTCCATGCCTCTCACTCTATTCCTTTTAACCTCTCTCTCTCACTCACCTCTCTCCTCGTATTTTTTTCTCCCTTCTGACTCATCTTTCTATCTCTATCATTGTTCTCTCTTTCATTGAAAAAGAAAGGATTCCTGAATACTTTTTTATAAAATTATTGTATATTTGACTCCATGTCTCTTGTTCTCTCCCCATCTTTATTTCTCTTTTACTCATACCATCAAGCTCTCACTCACTTCATTGCTCACACTCTCTCTTCCACTATTCCCCTCTCTTAACCTCTCTCTCTCACTCACCTCTCTCCTCCTTGTATCTTTTTCTCCCTTTTGACTCATCTTTCTATCTCTGTCATTGTTCTCTCTTTCATTGAAAAAGAGAGGATACCTGAATACATTTTTATATAATTATTGTATATTTGACTCCATGCAGCCGTTCTATTTTCTATGAGTTCCAGCATCAATAAGCATTCTATTTATTGATGTTCTTTTGTTTTAGTAAGAATAAACCTTACCAAAAATACAGAGATAAAGATGAATGTGAGAGAGAGAGAGAGAAAAGATAGATAACAAGGGAAAAAGAGGGGAGAGAAAGAGAAGAGAAGAGAAAGAGAAAGAGCAATAAAGAGAAGGAGAGAATATGCGAGATATAATTGAGAGAGAGAGAGCAAGAAAGAGAAAATGAGAAGAGAGAGGAAGAGGGAGCAAGTGTGTGTGATGTGTGTGAGTGAGAGAGAGAGGAAAGAGATAAGTAGAGAATAAAAGAGGGATAATGAGAATGAGAGGGAGATAGAGGTGCAAAAAGTGAGTGAGTGTTTGTGTGAAAGAGAAGTGGGAGATAAGTAGAGAGAGATTTGAAGTGACTGGAGTGAGAGAGCAAGAGTGATAGAGTGAGAGAATAGGAAGAGACACAAGTGTGAAAGGATAGAGCATGTGTGAGAGTGAGAGGGAGAGGGAGACGGAGAGGCAGGGGGAAGAGCGATGAAAAATAGAAAAAGAGAGATATAAATTGATAGAGTGAGAGAGAAGAGAGAGGATATTAAAGCAGGAAGTGTAGAGAGAAAAGGTAGAGGGCATGAGAGAAAGGGAGGGAGGGTGAGAGAGATGTGGGGATAGAGAGAGCTGGGAGAGCAAGGAAAAGATAGAGCTTGAGATTAGATAGGGAGAAGAAATGTGGGAGGGAGGGAGAGAGAGGGAAGGATGGATAGGGAGTGGGAGAGAGACTTAATGAGAGTGAGAGGGGGAGAGAGAGTGTGAGAGAAGCGAGGTAAGAAGTGACAATGAGTGTGGAACCAAGAGAGAGAAATGGATAGAGGGAGAGAGTATAAGAATGAGAGTGAGAGAGGTAGTTAGCAAGGGAAACTGAATGAAGGGAGAGAACAAAAGAGAGCGAGGGACTGAGAAAGAGAGAAGAGAGAGCGAGAAGTGAGGGGGAGAGGGAGAGGTAGTAAGTGAGTGAGGGTCGGTGGTAGTGAGAAAATGAGAAAAGAGAGAGGAGATAGAGAGAAGTAGTTAGATAGTTAGAGTGGAAGATTGAGCTTTGTTGTTGTTCTCTATGCACTCTCTTTTTTTACTCTCTTTTTTTTTTATATTCCATCTTCTTCAAACCATTCTCTCCCTCACTTCCACTTTTTCTCTCTTTCCCATCTCTCTCTCTCTCTCAATCTCTCTCGCCCACTCTCTCTTTCCTTCCCTCTCTCTAACTCCCACTTTTCTATCTTGCTTTCCTTATCTTGCTTTCCTTCTCTCATTGCTTTCCTTCTCTCATCCTCAGTCACTCTCTCTCTTCTCGCTTTCTCACCACTCCAACTATTGATCTTTCAAGGTCTCTCTTAGACCACTCACCCTTCTTGGTTTTTCTTATGCTCTCTTTTTCTCTCAATCTCCCTCCCTTAGCTTATTTCTCTCCCCCCTCTCTCTTAATCTCTCTTTCTCTTCTCTTCTCACATTCTCCCCCCGCCTTGCTCTCATTCCCTTTGTCTCACTCTCTCTCCACTTCCTCTCTCTTTCTCTCTCTTTCCCCTCCCTCCCTCTATATCTCTCTTTGTCTCTCTCTCTCTCACCTTCTCTCCCCCATGATACCAGCATCTCTCTTTATTTCATCTATTCATTTTTCACTCTCTTCTCCCTTTCCCACTCACTCGCCCATATCTCTTCCCTTTTCTCGCATTATCTAACACTCACTTTCTTACTCTCTATTCTCGCCCTTTATATCTTGCACTTTTCCTTTATTCTCTGTACTCCCTCTCCCTTCTTCCCTCTCTCACTTTCTCTCTACCTCATTATCTTTAACTCAAAATTTTTTTTCTTATCTTTCGCTCTCTTTTCTCTCCCTCTCACTCTTCTATCTATAGCTCACTTTCTCTCTCTCTTTTTCTCCATCTCTCTGACACTCTCCTCCCCCCTCCCTTACTCCATTCCTCACTTTATAGCTCCCATTTTTTTCCCTTCTCACTTTCTCTCTACCTCACTATCTTTAACTCAAAAATTTTTTTCTTATCCTTCACTCTCTTTTCTCTCCCTCTCACTCTTCTATCTATAGCTCACTTTCTCTCTCTCTTTTTTCTCCATTTCTCTGACACTCTCCTCCCCACTCCCTTACTCCATTCCTCATTTTATAGCTCCCATTTTCTTCCCTGATTCTCTCTTTTAACTCTCCCTCCTTCCCCCCCCACCTTTTCTCATATCATTATCTCCTACTCTTTCTCTCTCTCTATCGCTCTCAAACTTTAACCCCCTCTCCTACTCTAACTCTCTCACTCCTCTATTCTCTTACCTTCTCTCTCAAATAAATTCTCTCTTAAACCCACCTTCTCTCACACCCTTTCTCTCTCACTTTCTCTCTCACCCCTCTGAATGTTTATCCTTCTCCCTTTTACTTTATCTCACACACTCTTCTATTTCTCTCTCTCCTCTCTCACTATCACTCTCTCACTTTTTCTCTTCCCTACCTTCCCTCCCTCCCTCTCTCCCACACACACACACACTCTCTCTCTCTCTCTTTTAGCCCCTC
>NW_018239088.1:0-1251 GCF_001263595.1 Phalaenopsis equestris | reverse complement strand
TTTTTTCTCTCCTCTCTCGCTCTCTCCCCTCCCTCCCTACCCCTTTTTCTCTCTCCCCTCTCTCTCTCTCATTATATCTCTCTCACTCTCACTCTCACTTTAACTCCCTCCCTCTCTCTCCCTTTTGAGAGAGAGAATGAGAGAGAGAAGTGATGGAGCAAGAGAGATCAAGTAAGAGACTAGGGGAGAGAGGAGGGATAAGGAGAGAGTGAGAGAAAGAGGGAGTTCAAGAGAGAGAGAAGTGAAAAATCAAGCGAGATCAATTAATAGACTAGGAGAGAGAGGAGGGATAGGGATAGAGTGAGAGAAAGAGGGAGTTCTAGATAGGGAGGGAGAAAGAGCAAGAAAGTGGGAGAGAGGGATGGAGATAGCTATAGAATGATAGATAGAGAGAGATATGGAGAGAAGGTTAATATTTTAAGGGAGAGATATATAGAGAAATAGAGAGCATGAAAGAGAGTGAGAGCGAGGTAGACATGAGCGAGAAGTGAGATAGGGAGAGAGGAATGGGGAGGGTGAGAGGGAGAAACTGTGTGTGAGAGAAAGATAAGAGAGATAAAGAGAGTTCAAGTGTGAGACAATGACAAAGATAAAACAAGAGTGAGGGATGGAGAGAGAGAGAGTTAGGGATGGAGGGTGGGAGCAAGAAAGAGAAAGAAGAAAGAGAGAGAGTGTGTGTGTGTGTTTGAGTGTGTGAGAGAGAGAGAAATAAATGAAGCAAGAGAGAAAAGGACAGTGAGAGAGGGAGTGAGGAATGGAGAGACAAAGATAGACAGGGAGATTAGGAGAGAGATAGAGGGAGGGAGGGAGAGAAAGAGAGGGAAAAGAAGATAGAAGGAGGGAGAGAAAGGGAGGGGGAGGAAGAGAGAGGGAGAGAAATAGATTGCCTCACTCTCTTCCACTCCATTTCTTCCTTTTTCCTCATCCTCTCTCTCCATTGCATTTTTATCTTTCTCTCGCTCTTTTTTTTTCTCCCCATTTCTACATCTCAAATAATAGAGGTAGGAAGGATGATAGAGAAAGTGAGATAGAGTGAGAGAGAGAGATGTGTAGTAAGAGATGTGAGAGTTAGAGATAGGGAGAGGGAGAAAGGGAGGGAGAGTAAGAGTGAGTGGAGGGCAATGAAGAGAAAGAGTAAAAAAGAGAGAAAGACAGACCATGAGAGAGAGGCGAGAGGGAGAGGAGATTGGAAAGGGAAGGAGAGATAGTGTGAGAAAGCTGGAAAGGTTGAGAAAGAAATTAGATGGCAAG
>NW_018239087.1:0-774 GCF_001263595.1 Phalaenopsis equestris | reverse complement strand
TATTTTCATAAATGTGAATGTAAACCTAAATATAAACGCGCTTTAACATAAACTAAAAAAAACACGCTTTGCCTTTGGGAATAGTTCAATTTCCGTATTACCTTTGGGAATTCATGTTTTTCAGGTTCAACATTGTCCTGCTTCAAATTGTATTTGAGAACAGCTCAATTTCTGCATTACTTTCTTGTTCTATAGAACATTGTTTGACAATGCTCAGGCTTTAGATTTCCATGTAGAAATTTGATTCTACTTCCTTTCTGTGCTCACGGATCTGCCTCACCTGTAGAAATATGTTTTTTCAGAAGTCTGATTTTGTAGTTTTTGTGGTATTGCAGTTCTTATGTATTTGTACCCCAACACTTTTTTTGTGAGTTGGTCTTCTTTTATGTGTTCTATTCTTCTTCCATTTTTTTTCTCTCTTGATGTTTGGTGAATCTGATTTGTTAAACATTCAAAATTTTCTTTTGCTGTAATCTATTTCACCAATTTCAGTGATGGGAAAAGGTTCGGCCATATTCCTTACAGACAATCAAAGCTGACACGCATACTACAGCTTTCTCTTGAAGGAAATGCCAGAACTGCCATTATTTGCACCATGAGTCATGCTCTTAGCCATGTAGAGCAATCTCGTAGCACACTCTCCTTTGCTTCTTGTGCAAAATAAATTACAAATTCTGCAAACTTAGCTACTTTCATTAATGTGTTATTATCGACAAATGCCAAATACGTTTACGTTCAAATGTTTTTTAGCAACGTTTACGTTCAGATGTTCAT
>NW_018239086.1:0-713 GCF_001263595.1 Phalaenopsis equestris | reverse complement strand
TATTCTTTGTTAGATGTATAATTGGAGAATCTTTATGGTGACAGTCTAAAATTTTCAATTCGGTCTTAGTGTTTAAATACTAAAGCGAGAGTTAGCCTTACGGTGAAGGGAAGTAAGCCGGTATCCTCCTAGCCTAGCCATGGATTTTGGGACTAAACTTGGGATTAGCCAATGATTTTTTATGCACTGTATCAGGGAAGAGAATTAAAACTTCTTCTGTTTGGCACAATACATATTATAAACATTTATCTCATATAATTTCACAAAAACCTCATGGTAGTGGGAATGATGCTTTTTCACACAAGAAATCTTCATTACATAAACATAGTTAGTAGATTAATAGTTACTGTTTAAATCTTCCATTTCTGTTTTGCTAATAATTAAGTAATTTTGTTTTTATCTCAACATTCAAAAATAGTGACAGTAATTTTGTTTGACTTTCTATGAATTTCCTAGTAAAATTTATCATTGCAAATTTAAATCTTCCCCGTGGGATCGATATTTAAGCCTTAAATAGAAAGTCCATTATCACTTGATAATGATACGTATACTTGTATAGAGTCTCATTAATAATTGCTTATACTTATATATATTTTACACAACTTACTTTTAGTACACGGACCAAGTTTTTGGCGTCATAGTGGTGCAACTTCATAAATTCGTACATATAAAAAATTGGGATCAAGTTTTTGGTGCCATTGTCGGGGAAGGTA
>NW_018239085.1:3830-7295 GCF_001263595.1 Phalaenopsis equestris | reverse complement strand
ATTTTTAAAAAGACAATTACTTAAACTGAATATAATTTGCAAGTAACAAAAATTCAAATATTTTTTGTATTTTTGATATTTTGACAAAACAATAACAACTTAAAAAGATAACTAGAGTTTTGTAGATGAAAAGCACTTAATAAGAAAAATATCTTTCTTCTTATCATGAATCAGTAATAAGTATAGGAATTCTGTAGTGGAAATATGCAAATTGTGTTGTGCCAAATAAGAACAATAATATTCTTTACCCTTACTAGAGTTGCTATAAGGAACATTGGCTAATTTAAAGTTTAAATAGTTTTGAAGACTGGCTAGGCGGGGAAAGTACTAGCTCTCACTCTAGAGTTCACTCAATTTCCTCCACCTAGGGGCTAACATCTCGTATCAGAACCTAAAATAATAAACCAAGTTGAGGGTTTTAACCTGTCACTTTAAAGTCCTCTAACTCTACACCCTTCAATGAATATTTTTCTATTTATTTGCACTCAATCATATGAACTACATTCTCATTCATACAACCTCATGTGATTCTTTCCAATTGTTGATTGAGACAATACCAGTCCAGTTCTTACATGTTCTCACAACAAAATTTAATATGTGGATTGGTCAAATCAAGAACTAAATGAAGTGCATGGATTTAAATCATCACAACTTCTTCCAACATTAAAGATAAATACTCTCCATAATTTTCATCCAAAACTACTCAGAATTCATGGAGAAAATAAAACCACACTTTAGTTTAAAAGTAGAAGTTATTGTCAAACCAACAACAAGTCTCAATTAAAACCAAAAGTAATCTCAAAGAAAAAAGATAAAAACTTATCTCAAGCTCTCGACCAAACTCTTGAAGTTCCTTTGAATCTCTTCTTTTTACAATCACTCAAAATAAATTAACAAAAAAGATAAAATAAATGTAAAAGTGGTGCCTAAAAATCTCTTCAAACTAACTCCCCAAATGATGAACTTTTAAAACTTTCCAAGTATTTTCAGGACTCTTTTCAAAGTCCTCTCTTCTTTCTTTTATAATTTTCCAAAAGGTGCCTTGGTTTCTCTTCAAAATAAGTATAGATTCAATGTATTTCCTCAAGAGATGCATCCTTTTGTGGTAATTTTCATCCATGGTGGTTATAACCACCTATTAAGCCAATGGGTTCCTCAAAAACCTCTTCAAAATTTATAAAAACCGACTTTACTAGTCTAGTCACTGCTACGGGCGCTTAAGCGCGGGACCTCTGGCACTTAGGCGCGACCTTCTCTATTTAACCGGCACTTAAGCGCCGAATCTGGCGCTTGGGTGCCAAAACTCATTTGCACATTTTTCACTTTTTTTCTCCAAATTTGATCCATTTTCACTCCTTTAATCATTTTTCCCCCTTTTACTTGTATCTGCAAGAAGAACACAAAAATACTTTTCATTCAAGTGCAATATCTCAAAAATAGGTTTAAAATGTGTCTAAAATCACTATATATTTTAGTTTTATCAAATATCCAATGTGCTCTTGATAGAGAAGTCTAACGGCAAATGGAGGATCTGTATGGACTACACTAATCGGAATGTGGCTTATCCTAAGGCTAGTTGCCCCCTTACTAAGGATCGATGCGCTGGTCGACTCTGCGGTAGGACATCCATTCATGAGTTTGCTGGATGCTTTCTCTAGTTACCTCCAATCAAAGATGCACTCAGTCGACACTAAGAATACCACTTTTATCAGAATTGAAGGATTGTATTATTTTGTTGTAATGACCTTTAAGCTGAAAAAAGTTGGCACTAATTCTTATTATTTTAGTATTTTGTTGTAATGACCTTTAAGCTGAAAAAAGAGAAAAAAATTGAATTCTATGTCAATGATGTTATGGATTAAGGAAGTTTATCAAACAACATATAAATGACTTGAAAGAAACCTTCTAGACCCTCAAGAATATAATGTAAAACTAAATCAGCTAAAATGGACATTTGGAGCATCAACTGGGAATTTCTTCAGTACATTCCAATGCCCAAAGGTATAAAAGTTAATCCTAAGAAAGAGAAGGCACTTCAGATATGACTTTTCCCGAAATACAAAAAAAGTGCATAATTTAACTACCCAAATAACATCACTTAGCATATTCCTTTTCAAATTTGATAACAAATGCACTACTTTCTTTAAGGTACTAAGGAAGGCTAAGAAATTTGAATATTAGATAGAATGTAAGCAAGCCTTCTAAAGTTTGAAGCAGTCAATAGTCTTGCCTTCACTGTTGTAAGGCTCTAAGCCAAAGAGGGTACTCTCACTATATCTAAGAGTCAAGCTAAAAGCCATCAGCTCGGACTTAGTTTAAGAGGAGTAGGGAAAATAATTCCTCAACTTCAACACCAGTTGAGTCCTCATTGGAGCCGAGATTAGGCATCTAATTATGGAAAAGCTGGCATTTGCTTTAATTGTCTCTACTTTCGGGCTCTTACCATATTTTTTAACTCTCCCAATCAAAGAAATTATTAAATATGAGCTCAATTCTATTCTCACTCATCTAGAACACTCCGATCGGCTCTTAAAAGTGGTTGTGGGTATGACTTCAGTTACATTCCCACATGGTAATTAAGGCTAAAGTTGTGGCTTACTTTCTAGTCGACTTCTCCTAACATGATGGGTCAAGAAAAGGTGTCAAAATGGGTGGATAAACTTGGATCCTATAAGTTGATGGGGCCTCCAACCAAGTGAGTGCAAGAATCAGAATGGCTCTATGAAGTTCGACCGGATAGTATCTCTATCACTCGATTTCTCTTGAATTTGAGGTTATAAATAATCAAGCAGAATATGAAGCAATAATAGTCAAACTATGTTTAGCCATCAAAGTTGGCATCTGGAATATGGTGATTAAGTAAAATTCTCAACAAGTTGTTGACCGACCTTTTTTTTGTAAATCAACAATTACAAGAATTTGATGACGCTACTAGAAGATTTAAATTCCAGCAACGATGCCAAAAACTTGACTGCGACTTTATATATATATATGTTTGATTTAATAACGATGTATAGATATAATATTAAATAATGTTAAAGTCAAATTTTTCAACGCAAGTATACGTATCGCTCAAGTAATATAAGGTTCTAATGGAGTCCTAGATATCGATCCCACTGGGAGAAATAGAATACTACGGACTAAGATTTAATAAAAAGTAATACTTCAACTACAACGATCTTCAAGTTACTTATCTGTCACTAATAGGCAATTGAAGTAAGTAGATAATTTGGATAATAACTAATTATAGAAAATAACATTTAATTGTGATATTCAATATATAAGAAAGCATCCTTCTCCTTGCCAAGAAATTATAGTGAATGGATAAAATGAATTAGTTCAATTGATATTGTGCCAAATAGGAGCATACCTATTCTTTACACTTTGGTCCAAGCATAAAGAACATTGACTAATCCTATGCTTGGTTATTGATTCTGCGGCTAGGCTGGGAGGATACCGGCTCTC
>NW_018239085.1:3053-3715 GCF_001263595.1 Phalaenopsis equestris | reverse complement strand
CACCCAACTTCCAAGGGTTTTGACCTCCCTGGTTCTTGGATGTAATCTTCACTTTAGTTGTAAAACTCAACATATTTTAACAAATCAATTGGCCAGATTGAAAGTAAATTAAGATCGAAGTGAAAAGATCATCACAATTTCTTAAACATTTTCATGGTTTCACCAATTCAAATCACCATTTCACAAATCTCGAGATAAAGAGAAAGATAGAGAAAACTACTCAGAACTCATGGGGAAAGCACAACACAACTTTAAAGTGCAATATCATTAAAAATATTATAAAAGAGGTATGAAAATCTCAACTTATTTTTCTTTGGTCAAAATCTCCAAAACTTAACTACTACTTGTCCTCAAGTAATTTTAGTACTTTATAAATGTTATGATCTACTGCAATAATATTTTAATTCAGAAACACTATAAGTTTGATTTAGATAAATATCATAGTGAGATTTTCAGAAAAAATTCAAGTAATTGAATTAACTCTGTATCCATCAGATTATCTAGTCATCAAGTTTTAAGAGTTCTAGTTTTCTATTTATTTCAAGAATGACTATAGATTGCAATATTAAGTCACTTAGAATATCCAAAAGATAAGAACTTCATGAGAACTCTATTAGTAAAAAGATCTATTCCATAAATATAAGTTCAGGAATGTATTTAAG
>NW_018239085.1:0-277 GCF_001263595.1 Phalaenopsis equestris | reverse complement strand
CTCTGCCCTCCACCTAAGCACCACAATGCACCCAAGCTTATGCCCTGAGAGCCACCCCATGGCCATTTTTATAAAAACTCACCTCCCACGACCATGGGAGGTGTGCTGAAATTTCCTTAGAGAGGTCTCTCCAAACTTTACACAGAGCTTCCCTAAGATCCCCTCAGTGCATTCCAACCATTTTTCCTCACCCATTCCCATTGCCGGAGCCCAATTTTGAGCTCCAAACCATGCCAGAAACTAGGACAGAGCCCAATACACCACCACACTCCACCAA
>NW_018239084.1:0-1546 GCF_001263595.1 Phalaenopsis equestris | reverse complement strand
AGTCTCCAAAATCTCCATAAATAAGATTGTTCAAATTTTTCATATTTTCACGATGACAAACTTTAAAACTTTCAAAACTGCTCCAGATGAGAGCATCAAGACTTTATATTTCCATCAATGTTTGTATATGAATTTCAATAAAAATGATATAAAAAGGTTTTCATATGTTTTCCAAATGAAATCATTTCATGGATGAAATCTACATAAAGGCTTGCACATGTATTCCAAATATGGGTAAGATAATATATGTATGCAACGAAGATTGGAGTTCAGGTGTTAGATATGCGCACATAAGTTGTGAGTGTTATGCATGTAAATACTTCCCAAATCAAGAACTACAATTTAAACATTTTGTTCGCTGAATACTTCACAATATATTCATAATTTCATATGAAAGTGATAAACAAACAGTGAGCAATGGTGAATTCTCCATAAATAAATTCGCTGTCCATTCACAAATATTTTGTTTCACAACAAAACTTAGTACCATCCGAATCTGATTTTCTCAATCATTCGGCAAAGGTGGATACAAAGTTAATCTCACCCTCTAAGTTAACGAATCGTAATTCTGAATTTAACCTTCACATATAATGCTATGGTGGAAATATATATATATATATATATGTCTACAATCAGGTATGAGTTTGAGCTACCATTAGTATAAAGCAAATGTTAAAATACAAAGTCATGTTCAAACGCAGCTGCTTGTAAAAGGGATTGAATGCATCAGCTTAATGATCTCATTTGAGCATAGCAAGCACATGAGCCATAGAGAGTCACAGTATATTCTTAACTTGATGATGATCGAAAATAACAGGAAGTTTGAAACAACAAGGGGAACCCCTTTTTTTTTATTATTTTTTTTTTATTTTTTTTATTTTGTCTTGCACGTACGCAGGGGGGAGAGTAAAGGAAAAGAGTGCACGAGTTACCTGGCTGAAGTTTGCCGTAGGAGGGGGGCGCGAGCGAGGTGGAAGAGCAGCGTCTAAGGTTAAGACTTCGATGCAGCGAGGTGAACTCGAGTGGAAGCAGCCGAACAGGGGTCCTCGGTCACACACGAGAAGAGGGGGTCAAGCTTAGATGTCTCGATCGCGATCGCGAGCGGGAGAGGGGCTCCTTCGGTCGAGCAGAGGAGTAGGTAGTAGGCTTCGGAATAATGAGTAGAAGTATGCGAATGAGGGAGGCGAGTGGGAGTCGATGGAAGAGGGCGCCAAAAGATCGAGTCGACCGAGGATTTTCTGTGGATGCGTAGCGGCGAGCAGAGACCACGGCTACGATGCGGGGGGAACGAGGGGATCAAGCGCGGGACTTGGGCGAAAGCAGACGCGCTTCGATTGTTGAGGGAGTCGAGCGACGTCTGGAGGAAGATGAACGAATCTGGAATCTTCTGCGGGGAAGATAAGGGAGTCGAGCGAGAGCGAGCGGAAGAGAGGGGTTCAGGATCCAGCAGAAAACGAGTGCGGGATCGAGAAGGAAGCGTGCTGTGCTGGAGATCGAGATCGAGAGTTCTCCTCGCGAGAGCGCTCCGCCGGAGAAAGAAATAGGT
>NW_018239083.1:0-367 GCF_001263595.1 Phalaenopsis equestris | reverse complement strand
CTTTAGGAGCTCATCCTATCGCAATCTTTCAAATCAAATCTAGAGGTTGAAAATTTTACATCCGATACCGCGTTGCTTTAGGAGCTCATCCTATTGCAATCTTTCAAATCAAATTCTAGAGGTTGAGGATTCTACATCCTATACCGTGTTGCTTTAGGAGCTCATCCTATCGCGATCTTTCAAATCAAATTCTAGAGATTGAAGATTTTACATCCGATACCGCGTTGCTTTAGGAGCTCATCCTATCGCAATCTTTTAAATCAAATTCTAGAAGTAGAGGATTTTACATCCTATACCGCATTGCTTTAGGTTCTCTTTCTATTGCAATCTTTTAAATCAAATTCAAGAGGTTGAGGATTCTACATCC
>NW_018239082.1:0-6886 GCF_001263595.1 Phalaenopsis equestris | reverse complement strand
GGAGGGGAGAGAATGGTCGGCGGTTGGAACGTGGAACAAGGAAAGTTAATCACTACCTCGAAGCAGGATACAGCCAGAACACCATCTGTCCTGAGATACAGCCCTTGCAAGGGGAGACCCTAGGAGGCAGAAATCTAAAAACAAAAGCAGAAATAAACCCTAACTTAGCAAGCAACATATTTATAATAGGCAGGTATGAGGGAAAGGAGAGAAAGAGGTAGTAATTCCTGCCCAAGCGTTGGTCAGCAAGTCCAACCTCTCTGTTGGATCGGCTCCCCTACGACTGAACCGAGCGGCTCAGCCTAATAAGCTTCGCATCAATCTTTCGATGTTGGGAGAGCTTCAAATTCATCCATAGAAGCTTTTAAGCCTTCGGGTGTCAAGTCCGCGACATTAAATGTGGTGAAAACATTATAGTCCTCTGGCAGGTCGATCTTATGGACATTATCATTCAACTTCCAAAGAATTATGAAAAGTAATTCTGCTCTAAACCTGAGTTTTATGAATGCTCCTACGGTATATATCTTTCTTCAGTCAGATCCACAGTATGTCTTCTATAAAAGTAACATTATTCCTAGTCTTGTTCGTCTGTGTCTGGTACTTGGGATTTGCTTAATGATTTCTTTGGCAACCTCCTCGTCAAGCTTCTGAATCTCGTTCACTCGTTCTTCTGCATCCTTGAAACCTGTGCATTTTTCCTTAAGACATTAAATCAAAAGTACAAGTAACAAATGTTCCCAAAGAAGGAACCAAAAAATTTTAAAAAAAAACTATGCCTTTGTAGCATTTACAATGTGAGCACTATCTTTATGTAAAACAAAAAATAGAGGATTCTAATCATTTACATGATATAAGTGAAAGTCGCCATCAAAAGCTATCTTTGCACAAGTGTGGGCTACTATGTTGTTATTTCTATTGGTATGTTTAGACAAAGTTTGCTTAAATTTAGCAAAAAACCAATATCTGGACTGTCGGGATAGTTGCATTGCCACATCATCTTCTCCATAAAATGTCGGAAGTACACCATGTCTTATTTTTCATGCTAAAAAATGATACCAAGGAACTCAGTCATCCAATCCTCAATAAGTGAATGGAGGGATAGTACCGCCTCCATCTCCACTTGGGAGTTGTCCCAATGGGTAAAGCTACATCCCTTAGCCATGATTAGTCTTTCTACTTTTGCCTCGGATAATGAGCCTAATCGCAGCCCGATTGGAGGGGAGGAGAGTTCCATCAAATGTCACTATAATCCAACCTGGGGGGATATACCAAAAATCACAAACTTGCAGCCTACGTAGCCGATTAGCATCCCGGTGCTCTGAGAAATAGTAAAACTGAAGATCAATCCAGGCCTCCAATAAGCTCGAGGTGATTGTAGTGGGTGTACCATGAACTTTGTTGTATTTTTTGTCATTTTTTGTTCTCCAGCAGAGGTTGACTGCTTTGCAATGCATTCTTGCAAAGTTTCTGTTGGCTAATCGACATCCTCACTAATCTCGATTGTCGACATGAGTAATACAAATTTAAGTGGAGTGAGCAGGTTGTGCTAGTACATTATCTCCAATGGGGTGTGACCCATTGTCTAACTCACGTATATGTTATAGAAAAACTTGATCTGAGCTAGAATCAAATCCCACTGCTTGATATTCTTTCTTCCCAAGGCTCCTGTTCACTACCTCCGTCTAACAATCCGTATGTAAATGAGCTGCGGAACCAAATTGATGCTTGGTGTTTTATTTTCCCCACAGTCTTCCAAAAGTGACTGAGGAACTTAACGTATTTTTCTGAAGTGATGGTTCTGGATATCCCGCGGAGCCTAACAATTTCTCTAAAGTACAAGTCGGCGACATGTGATGCATCCAGTGTCCAGTGGCAGGATATCTTGTTCCGTAGTGTCCTTGAAAAATTCAACACAAAATTCATGCTAACATGCACCCACAGTGCCTCTGGTACTAGTAAGGGTGTATATAATCTTGTACTTTGTCCTTTGGTTTTTGCCACATGATAAATCCAGCATTGTCTGATGTGTCGCTCCGCATCTCTAGCTAGTTGAGGCCAAAAGAAAAGTTCTCTCACGAGCATGACATTCTTGTCCGTGCCAAAATAGCTCACAAGTCCTCCATTGTGGCGTTCTTGAACAATGAACTCTCTCAGCGAACATTTAGGAATGCACAACTTACTCTAGTAGAACAAGTAACCATCAACTCTGTAGTATTGCCCGGTAGGTTTCTTATGACACTGCTCCCAGATTTTTCTGAAATCCTCATATGTCATTTACAGCTCCTTTACTACCTCAAAGCGCACGACTCAAGCCTGCATTACATTGATTAGCAAGTGACGATGGCTCAGTGCATCTGTTACACGGTTCTAACCCCATCTTGTGCTTAAGCATGAATTAGAACAATGCTAGGAACTCCACCAAAAGTGTGTGTAGACCCTTTAATTTACTCTGGTTGTTTAAGGATTTCAAGGCTCTGTGGTCTGTGAACATAAACTCACCTTTTTGTAGGTAATGGCTCCAGTGCTCAAGAGCACTCACAATAGCATAAAACTTCTTGTCATACGTCGAGTATTTTCTCCTGAACTCATTCAACTTCACACTTAAAAAGGTAATGGGGTGACATTTCTCGCTCAGCACTACTCCTATCCACACACTGAATGCATCACAGTCTACCTCGAATAGTTGGTTGAAAAATGGTAATGCCACCTTCTCCTTGAGTGCATCAAAACTACTATGATCTGCCTCTGTCCATTGAAATTTCTTGGCCTTCAAAACGTTCTATCAGGGGGCATTGATGATACTAAAGCTCCTAATGAATCTCCTGTAAAATGACGCTAGCCCCAGAAATTGCTTCAGCTTGGTGAAAAACTATGGTGCGGTTCAACTCATAATGACATCAATCTTTGTAGGATCCATATGAATGTCTACACTAGACATGATATAACCCCAAAAAGCATATCTAGGTCATCAAAAAGTGACATTTCTTGGGATGGGTAAATAGCTTCTCTGCCCGCAATACCTCGAATACTGCCTTGAGGTGCTATAAGTGCTCCTCCCTGGATCAACTATGTACCAGAATGCCATCGAAGTATACCATCACAAATTTCCTAATGTGGGCCCATAACACTTGATTCAACAACCTCATAAAAGTGTTGGGGACGTTTGAGAATCCGAAGGGCATAACTGTCCACTCATATAATGAGTCATCCCGTGTCTTAAGAGCGGTCTTCCACTCATCCCCTAGCCACATTTGGATTTAATGGCACCCACCGCGTAAGTTGAGTTCGGAAAAAATGGTGGCCCTGTGCAACTGATCGAAGTATTCTTCTAGGCGAGATATGGGAAGCTGATACTTCATGGTAATCTTGTTGACGGCATTGTTGGCAATGCACATCCGCCACAAACTGCATTTCTTGGGTACCATCACAGCAGGGGCAGCACATGGACTTGTACTCTCTCTAACCGACTCTCTCAGACAAGACCTTGTACCTATCGCTGAAACTCCTCGTACTCCGAAGGTCAAAATCTGTAGGCAAGCCGGTTTAGCAACACTAGTATGAGATCAATGGCGTGTTGAATGTCACTCAGTGGCCGTAATCCCTTGTGAAGACTATCAGTTATCATATCCTGGAAGTCGAGTGGCTGTAGTGGTGTCGGTAAGTTCACTCTCCTCGCTTCCCTCTAGTAGGACTAAGATCATTGTCGTTGTCCCGAACTAACTGCATGAAGGTAGCCCTTTAGACTAACGCTTTTTCTGTGTCAACTACACCACTCACACCTTTAACAAGTAACAACACGATGCATTTCTCATCCTTTTTAAAAAAGTAAGTATTCTTTAAGACATTGTGTTAAATTTTGTGGTCGAACTGCCAAGGCCTCCCCAACAGAATGTGGCAGGTGTCCATCGAAATCATGTCACACCATTGGCTCCTGTAACTGATCTACAATTGAAAATTCAACCAAGCACTGTTGATCTATGTGTATCTTATTTTCCTTCTTCAACCAAGTAAGACAATAGAACTAAGGATGTTTCTCTGAGGCCAATCCCAATTTCTTCACCATTAGTGTGGACACCATATTTCACAACTCCCATTGTCGATAATCACACTGCAAACCTTGTCCTTCGCCATACACTTGGTGCGAAAGATGCTATGCCTCAACCATGATCGATCTTTTTCCGACTCTGACTGCAAAACTCTCAGTATGACTAACATCTCTCCCTCGTTACCTTGGTGTCGAAGTACTTCCTCTAGATTAATCTCTAATTCCTTATCCTCCACCTCCTCGACGACACTCTGATTTGTGAATCATAAAACTCGAGGGTATTTGTCTGTTGTCGTGGAATATGAAACACCCCCTAGCAGCCGATGTAATGGTCAAGTTGCCTTTTTCTGGCTTCTTTCCACTCAGATCTGTATTGTAACTCTCCTTCCCTGTCTTGTCAACTTCACTAGAGGTACCTTTGTCAGTCGTTGTAGCTGTAGGTGACTGCCTGATTGAGGAATGTTGTCTGAATGAGGATTGTTTCACGCTCTATTTATGTTATCTTTCCACCTTCAACGCTAAGGTTTGGATCTCCTAGTGACCAATATGATTGTAACTGCACAACACAGCTAATCACGAGCTCAGGCCTCCCAGGTACCCAGCTATGATGTGTTCCTATGGCTCGACCAACTTACATTTCATCTATAATTGATCAAACTATGTCATAAATTTCTTCACCAAAAGGTCTCTCTGTTGCAGGTGGAGTCTTAAAAATATGCCCTGGTAAAGAGGTGGAAGGTATTTCCTCTGCATCTTGTTGACCTGACTTTTGTTGAAGTCGAGTTTTTCTACTTTAGAAGCCTAGAATCTAGCCATAGAACTTTCCTATTAACTATCCTAAAGAACTAGTAATGGAACTTTGCCTCAGTGGAAATTCTAAACACTTCTTTACTCTTCTTGGAGTTCCACATGTTGGCTCTAACCTCTAAAACTTGGTAGAATAGAACCAGCATGAGGGAGCTCAAGAGTTCCCTCTGGCCATAGGGTTATCCCTAGGTGGTGTGGTCTTAGTCAGTCTTGCACACACACAATTGAACCCCTCACTTTCACTCACAACCTAAACTCTTAACCAAGCATGTTTAACCTGGTTCCCCTCCTCTTTTGGAGACTCATGTGGGTGGTCCCCCAAACCTTTAGTCTTTGGCTAGGATGGTTAGGACCAACACATGGAAGATCCAAAACGAGCTTCCCTCGGTCTCATGGCACCATAAAGGTGATTTTGTAATTAGCCCTTCCATTAAACCCCAATTTTATCCAAAATTCCCAATTTTGGCTTTTAAGTCCTAAACTTTCCCAAAATTACCAAAATACCCCATCGAGCCCTAAATTTCCAACTATGACCCAAATCCTCTAATTTTATTCAAAAATCATATCACACTTTACCACACTACTTCAAAGCACTCAAATAACCAGACTATTTAAAATTAATTTTACTTATTTAATCAAACCTTAATGGTATCAGAGACACTATTTAAAATTAATGTTAAAATTTTTAAAAATAGTAAAATTAATTTTAAATAGGTAGAGAAGCATGGTGGGTAATAAATTAGAGAAATATGAAATTAGATATCAAAATTCCGTAGTGTATAATTCCGTACAAGCTAACAAAATTATTTAAATGAAATTCAGACAAAAAATTGAATGATTAAATCTAGAAATATTAAACAAAAATAAAAACATTATTTCAATTGACCAACATAAATTTATATGTAAATTTTCAAAGGATTTTAAACATGAACTCCATAATGATAATAAGATGATTAATAGTATAATATATTTTCAAATATCTTTAGCATAATCATTAAAATTTCATCATAAAAAAGTTTATATAATCTTAGAAAAATCTACAGAAGCCCTTAATGATATCAAAAGATTAATATTAAAGGAATTTAGAATATATTAAAAAATAAAATAATGATATATTAAATAAAAATTTAACACATCAAAAAACTTAGATCTATTAATTTCTAAGATAGAAACTTTATTAAAATAACCTAAACCATCTAAAAATATTTTAGAAAAAGCAAATGAAAAAATTAAACAAGTTGAATTTTTACTCCTATAAATAAAAAAAAATATATTAGCATAAGCAGAATAGAAGAATTTCAAATTTATAAGAATACTCTAGAAAAAGCTAGAAAATATCATGAATAATCCATAGGATTAACTAGCTACTCAGGATTAGAAGGAAGTGATAAAATATACCCTAAAATATTAAAATTTCAAACAATAATATTGATACAATTATATGGAAAAATAATTCCTATAGAAAATAAAATTAAAAACAAATTAAAAATATAGAAGAAAAAACAACAAACATTTCTAATATAGGAAAATAAATTATTCCTTATAAACTAATAAGCTACAAATTATGGTAAGCAGAGAAGGACCTTTAACTTTATTTAAGAAAAAATCTATTAAATTTGATAGAAAAATATCTGAAATAATAGAAATAGAATCCCAATTAGATAGATTTAATTACAAAAAAAAAATTTAATAAAAATAAAAAAGAAAATGTATGAAAACTCTTTATCATCTAAATCATCCATAATACAAACAATAGCTTAACAAAAAGTAAGTTGTCTATCTGATCTTGATCAATTACGTTTGCCAGTAATAGTAAAAGATAATTGGGAATCAATTGGACAACAAAGAATGCCACAGGTTCATGTAGATTTAATAATGATTGGAATTAAAGGTTTACATAGAAAAAATCTAGGAACAAAAGCTTTAATTGTGTTAATAGATAGCAGATGGAGTGATTTAGCAAAATCAATAATAGGATCATTTGAAATAGATATGAATGTGTCGGTCAATTTTTTCGATATAGATAGATTTAAA
>NW_018239081.1:0-7885 GCF_001263595.1 Phalaenopsis equestris | reverse complement strand
TGTTGATTTTGATGCTTTTCTTAGGCTCTGTTTGGAGTAGTTGTAGCTTATCAATAATCTGCTAATGAGCAATTGGTCCAGATAAGCTGTTGATCAGCAGCCGATCTGGATAAGCTAACTGGCTGTTTGGTTTGTGTGTTTGGAAAGCAATTGATTTGCAGCTCTTTCTGTCTAAATGATCATTCTGCCCATGTGCAGTATTGTTATTTATAACAAAACTGTCATAGTGATACATTTGATACTTAAGAAGCAAAAAACCACTTGCACAACTCACATAACAGTGAATATCAAGTGTGCTAAAAAAAGAAAATAAATAATAGAATTATAATTAAAAATGTGATAATATTAATTTTAAAATCTAGACGATGTATGTCACGAGCTACGTCATCTTTCGAGGATACATCCAACCCCGATCACTATCGACAGTGAAATCTGTTGGACTGTCTGCCCATTGAAAGAAGTCACACTTCTCCAGACTGTCTGCCAGTCGCATGCACCTGTACAACTCTCTCACAAAGTATGTGCCCGACGTGATGTCAGTAGTGAAGTTTATAGTCTACAGTGGCAGGGCACTCATTGGGAGGTCCCTGAAATCCTGGAGCTCCTTCCTTCAAAGTTCAAGAGAGAACCCATCAGCCATAACATAAGATGTCATTCAAAAAAAAATATAGAAGGAAATGAAAATAAATGAAAATTGTATTGGATAAATAAGCATAAATTGATAAAAAAAAATAAGCTGACGTGAGGGCTGAGAGAATTCACTACACCAACTAAAAAAATTTGTTTCTAAAAGAAGAAAATGATCTTGTAAAAACATGAGTTCTTGGTTTTCTTTAACTCACGTAAAACAAACCTCTTGTGCGTCATATATGCATATCACCAAAAAAGGTCATCCTAAACAATCTCCTAAACCTATGCACCGAAAAGAAGAGATGAATATGGATGACTTCTTTAGGATTTCACATGTAACACTAACCAACAGTGACCAATAGGCCATCTAGAAGAATCCACAAGGTCAAAAGTCTCATCATGGATTTCACAAGCCCCACTCCCCCCAATAAATAAATAAAACTCAAATAGAAAAGAAACAATGTAAAACACGCCAAAATTGCAAAACCAAAAATATCCATAATACAAGTGTCATAAAATATACATAGAGTTTATAAAATAAACAAGAGATGTCCATTCAACATCAAACAATGGCGTGTATGTTATCCACTCTCTCAATTCAGTTATTTCCGTGGCACCTTCGCCATTCTGGGTGTAAGCTTCATGTGATTCCACTTATTACTGTGGGATAGATTGTCCCAAGTGAAATTCAAATGCTTCCATCAGGAGCTGCATATGATCATTGTCAGTCAAGGTTAACTTTACATCTGACCTAGGATGATGCAGTCGAATGTAGTTGTGGAGCGCAATCGTGGCCACTACAATCTGCACTTGTTTTGGAAATGGGTAAGTCATCATATCACGTAGTATGCCCCATTTTCTCTTCCACAGTCCAAACATTCTTTCAATTACATCGTGTAAGGAGGATTGTCTTCTATTATACGTTTTTTTCCCGCCGCGAGCAACACTGCTGGATCTTTCGAAATCAGGAATGTGACACTTTGTATCTTGATATGGCTTTAGATACACACTCTGTAAATGATATACAACATCAACCAAGTAATATTTACCTGCCCAAATACCTTAATAAGTAATAAACTAAAAAAAATCAAATGTGGTTGATATATTTATGAACTTGGAGGTTGGTGCGGGAAGCTGTGGCTTCGATTTCTTGCCGCAAAAGCAAAAATATGATTACTGTGTGCGCTGCATTCCCAACCAGTCATTACAAAAGTAAAACACATGTTGAAGTCAGAGACGACTATCACATTTTTTGTGGGTGATTCACACCGTCCACTGTATGTGACCTTTTCACTGGATATTCGTGCTTCTATCAATTGATCCAATACAGTTATGTCAGATTAGTTAAAGCTGTGATTGCCATGCAACTTATTTTGACGTCTGAATGCCATTTTTTAAAAAAATATTAGCTTAAATAAATGACATATACTACGGGCCATTTGCAATATTTGTTGGAGTCGTCTCAAATATTGGATCCTATGGCTTAATTATCTTTGCCGTCAAACTGACAAGCTTTCAAACACACCGAGAAATACATGCTGATTCCAATGAACGTTGGAATCACTCCATCACTCCTCTCATTGATTCATTCTGTGATAAAATAAAGAGGGTTATTGCAAACACCTCTCTCGTTGTCATTCTTGAGGAGTAGTAGAGTTCATGATGGTAGTTCATCGAGCAGATAAAAAAATATGAGTTTTGTCATATAGAACATATTACTAAACCGTGTGGGGTGCTTGTAGTACTTTGCCAAACCATTTATCAACATTATAAGTCGATGTCAAGCATGAAGTTTGGTCGACGAAAGAGTTGTAGTATTCGCATAAGATAATCATAGTCGCCGTAGTTATTCTTATACGGCGCAATAGCTGCCAATCCATTCTAGAAAAGTTTTATGGATAAGTACTGGATAAGTAATAAGAATGAATCAAACAACATTTAAAAGAACATCTAAAAACTAAAGATTAATTATTACGGAACATAAAATATCACAGAGCAACATCTTGATTGTTCGTGCAAGAAAGCAAAAACATCCAAATCAAATAATACTTTAAAAAAATGAAAAAAACAAGCTAATAGACAATAACACCACGGAATCAATCATCCATTAAAAAAATATAAATATTGGACACAAAGTATGGAGGGCATCTTCATGAATATTTGCTTGTGGGTCGGGTCCTCCATTTGAGTACCACCTACTTAATGCTAACTGTGCCAGAGAGGATTCGAACTCCCGATTTGAGGGGTCTTATACTGTGGATGTCAATCAAGAGGCTGGGGTACGTAGCACACACACACACATGCATACATAATCACAAAAATTAAATAACTATGAAATGCTTGTAATCTAATTCATCTATTTATTAATATGCTCTTCAAAAAAATATTATAAAAAAGTTACAATTTACATAAATTATTTATTAAAAACATGTATCTTTCTAAAATTTAGAATCCATTTATTAGTAATTTATTCTTCTGCAGTTGGATTGTTTCTATCATTGCTTTTCTTTTAATTTATGCACATATTTGATATGCATTGATTTATTTAATTTTTGTATTATTATTTGTTTGATATTTAGTATCTCCTAGTTTAGCATTTTCTATATTGAGTAGTGTCTGCAATTGATATGTCATAATTCATGTTTTCTTTCTGATATTATTATTTTTCAATTAAAGTAGATATCCTCTTCTATTTAATTTGTAATTGTTAATTTATGAAATTGAAGTGGAATAATATTAATTTTCCCCTCCCAAAATCTAGATGGGATCAAAAACTTAGGAGGTTCGACCTAGGATTCATTCATTTTTCCGATTAGCGCTCGTTTCAGCTTTCTTGGCATCATCATCCTCTCCTTGCTTTGAATGACACCATCTGCATTGTCTGCATCAAATTTGTCAACATCTATAGCTTCCTTTGTGGCATCATCTACTTCGGCTTCATTTGCGGCATCTATAGTGAATTGCTTCAAATGACATCCGTGGCTTCATCTATAGTGAACGGTGTCAAATGACATGTGCTTTCTTTATTTGTGGTATCTACACAAACCACATCAACCGAGTCTGCACCTTCTTCGTCTATGATGTCTGTTTTGTGACCCCTTACCGTATAGTTTGATTAAAGCTCACTGGAATGGAAAAGACCATATCGTGTCGTACAGGAGTTCTTGATAAAAAATAACAATTGTTATCATTGGATAAATATGTTCCATGCCGCTCAAAGAAGAAAGTGAATTGATCACGGTGTATAAGTTTCATGTTGTTTTTTATCACATCGACTGCTTATCAAGGCCATTGCTGAAGAAACCCAAGAGTTGTATGCTAAGTTGAATGCAATCCATTTCACACTAAGGAGTAAGCACATGAAAAAAAATGTGAATCACTACAATTATACTTGCCTCTATCTTGCACTTTAATATAAAAGGGTAAGTATCTGGCCACTGCTTTGTTAGGTGTTATTCTTAATTTTTTTTATTTGTGGATAATTGACTCTGACACAACTAATCATATGACAGATTGTTCTAAATTATTTTTATTCCATAGACCATTTTTATCCCTATTCTTTTTGTTGTGAGTCTTGGAATTGACTATAGGGAGGATGATTAATACTACTGATTATCTACTAATAGAATTGACTTGTGCCAAAGTACATGTTTAAATTTTGTTTCTATTTTTAAAGATAATGGAATTGTGTTATGACATTATAGGTTAGGTTATCCTAATTTTTAGTATCTAAAATGCCCTTTTCAAATTATTTTAGAATAAAAATATGTCGTTGTTTAAATGCAGGCTTTATCAGTTTGCAAAACATCATGACACATCATTTTCTCCATAAATATACAAACTTGTTACACCATTTACTTTGATTCATAACAATATATGAGGTCATTATAAAACCAATATTCACTCTAGAAAAAGATAGTTTGTGATTTTCAGTGATGATCACATTATGTAAAGTTAGGTTTATTTAATAAAAGAAAAAGTTAGAGCATAAATAATTTTTTAAAAAAAATTACCATGATACAAACCCAATTTCAAACAATTATTTAAATATTATGGAGTGACAATGACCAAGAGTATTTTTATAATATATTTGGTCAATTATTTATTGAAAAAGAAAATAATTCATCAAAGCCCTTTCGTCAACACCACTCCACAATAAAATGAGTTAGCTAAAGGAAAAAAGAACCACTTATTGGATGTAGCTCTGACCTTGCTATTAACCAATTTGGTGGCTAAATATCTTTGAGGTGAAGTTGTTCTTACTGCTACATTTTGCATAAATAGAACAACCAATAAGATCTTAACTTTGAAATATCTTCCATTAATTTCTTTTAATTATTTCCAAAGAATTGGCCCTCGTCTTCTTTTTCTCTAAATATATTTGGGTGTACTAATTTTATTTACATTCATCATTAAGGAAAGTTTGTACCTCGAGCTAATAAAATGTGTGTTTTTTGGTTATGCTCCTAACTTAGAAGGGGTATAAATACTCTAATCCCACTATTAGAAAAAAATATTTTTTATCATGGTTGTTATCTTTTTTGAACTTCAACTCTTTTTTTCTCCTCATCTTCAAAGGAGAAAAAAATTTTTCTGCTGAATTTCAGCATTTTTTCAAAATGAAGACTAAAAATAGTATATCCTCAACCTTGAGTGTTAAACCAGAAAAATAATAGTGAAATATTATCAGGAGAAAGTTCACTGAGAATTTAGATATTGAAATTTCTATAATGTCATCTCATGATGTTTATAACAAAGAAGAAATAGAAAAGTAAACTACGAAAGTAGTACCATCTAATTTTTTTGTTATTTGCGAAAGAGGACAACTCAAGAGAAAGAATCTACAAATTCTTTGCTCTGCTTAGAATTAGTGAACTCAATGGCTAAGATCTTAACTAATCATTTTCCCCATGTTCAGAGCACCACTTCGAGTTCAAAGTCTCCGAGCCATGAATTTGAGTCCATTTTGAATCCTAAGTTTAATAAGTCTAGTCTTAGCATTAGGAAAATTCTTGCACTCAACATCCATTGTCCCACTACGTGAATTATGAAATCTCTGAACCAATTTCTATTATTTTACCTCACAATTATCATGTATGGAGTCTCTAAGTGGAAGGAGGTTATTTTTTAAGAGATGAAAACTCATGAAAAAAAGGCGCGTGGGAATTGGTTAATCTACATAAATAAAATTAAAATTGAACCTTTACAATCAAGTATAATTTGTGGCTCTCTAGAGTGATAAAAGACTCGATTGGTCACCGAGAAATTTTCTCAGGCATATGGTATTGATTATTTAGAGGCATATCTCCACTTGTAAAACTCAATTTTGTAAAGGTTCTTCTATTACATGCAAAAAATCTTGATTGGTCCCTATAATAATTGGATATAAAAAATGCTTTTCTCACTAGGGACTTGGAGGATGAAGTGCATATAGATGTACCTCCAAGATTTATTGAGAAGTTTACAGATGTTTGTAAACTAAAAAAAAATTCTTATATAGGTTGAAGTAGTCCCCGAGTGCTTAGTTTGAGAAATTTATACTCTTTATTAAAGATTTGGGTTACACTCAAGAGAAGGAAGGTCATACAATGCTATTCAGGTATTCTAATGATGGGAAAATAGTCATATTGATTGTGTATATGGATGATATTACTTTCATAGGAAACGATGCAAATGAGATGAATCATTTGACAAATTCTCTATTATCAAAATTTGAAACTAAGGATTTAAGATCTCTATGGTATTTTCATGGTATGGAGATTACTTGATCGAAGAAAGGAATTATTGACTCCCAACAAAAGTATGTTTTTGATCATCTCAAGGAAATTGAGATGAGTAGGTGTATACCTACAGACACTTCTATTGATCCAAATTAGAAGATGGAAGACGAGATTAGAAGATGGAAGACGAGAAGGAAGGTGATCCAATAAATATAGTTAACTATAAAAAATTAGTTGGGAAATAGACATACTTCTCATATACACTACTGATATTGCCTTTGTTGTGAGGTTGGTATGTCAATTTATGCATTAACTCAATGAGAAACACCTTGAAGCAGTCAAAAAAAATTCTTAGATATCTAAAATGTACATCAGATAAAAACCACTCAAAAGAACATAGAGGCGTATACTGATGCAAATTAAACATGCTCACTTATTGACATGAGATCAACTTTTGAATATTACACCTACGTGTGGAGAAACCTAGCCACATGACAAGGTATGAAAAAGAATGTGGTTGTAATAAGTGTTAAGGCAAAATATAGGGTTATGACTAATAGAGAAGTTATACTATGAGTAGTGTTAAAGCAGAATATAAGGTTATGAATAATGGAGTATGTGAGATGTTATGATTGAGAAGAGTTATTATAGAGCTGCAGATGTTGATAAACATGCTAGTGAAGTTTTGCTATGAAATAAAGCATTCATAAGCATTGCATAAAATCCTATGCAGCATGATCACATGAATGCATGTACACTTCTCAAGATCAATTGTGTTTCAGCTTATACACTTAATTGACTCACACACCACTCTGAAACGCCTAAATTTAGTGACTTAAAATACATGATGGAGCACATGTGGAAGTTTAGGACCGATGATTTCGAACTAAATTTCAGGGGATTTTATTTTTGTTTGCACAAATGTGTTATCATTTAAAATGTGAAAAAATATTGTAATCAAACCTTTAATTTTTCCTTATGTCTGCTAGTGGAGTGGGATTGTAGATCTAATGGCGAGTAAGAAAATTTTAGACTTTAATTGTATATTTGAAATTATGCATCTCTCCTACACTTAGCTCTCACTTAAATACTCAAGTGGACCCCCATAATCATAATGCATGATTTCAAATAAAATTGGTTTCATTTCTAAGAGAGCTAGTGTAAGCACCATAGGTTTCATTCAAGCTCGTTTACAAGTTCATGTCCTCTATAAATTTAGTGCAAGTTCTTGTTAATTCCCCAGTTACCCTTATATGTGAACTAGAGAGCTCATTATAAGTTATATTCAAGCTCTTTAAAAGTGGTCGAGTCCGTTGAGTGTACAAGATTTCATATTAGGATCCAAAAATTTATTTTTTTGTATACAATTACAAAAATTGTGCAAATCTAGTGGCTATCATGCATAATTTAATTTTTGGCTTTTAAAAAGAATCGACCACTATTCACTAGAAGGTGTATTGTGAATCCAAGACATTCTAGACTTTCATTGTATATTTAAAGTTATGCATCTCTCCTACACTTAGCTCTGCCTAAAG
>NW_018239080.1:0-608 GCF_001263595.1 Phalaenopsis equestris | reverse complement strand
ATCTGGAATCATATGAAGGTTTAGAGTCTAGCTAAATTTTTTACTTTTAAAAGGTAAATGTTTAAAAATTTTAATTTACTACCTGCTATTTTCTTTATGTTGCAGTCATGCATGTTTGTTAGTGTGTTTGTTTGCTTTTATGTTATACTCCACTGCATAAAAGTCTGATGAATCTCATCAAAAGAAAATTAAAATTTGATCAATTTAAAATTTTCACTCCTGTTTTTAATTTTTGTGCTTGCATAATTAGGATATGAAAATTCCTGCAAGCATCTTATTTTAAATTTTCATTCCTGCCAATATTTACCTGATGCTAAAATGCTTTATTTTTATTAAAAATTTAAGTTTGGGGGAGCGATGAAAAAATTTCTAAAGAACTTAAAAATTTATTTGTTCTCAAATGTATTTCAGATACATTTGATTTTGATTTGAAGAAAATGATTATGTATATGAAGTTATATTAGGGAAGTAAGATATTAATATAGAAATGAGTAAGAGAATTTAGTTAAATTAATAGTAATGAAGAAAAACTTAAAGTGAAAAATTTTTTAGTGTACAAAATGTTAACTACAATGTAACTATCTTTAGTAGGAAAAAATATATTTTTG
>NW_018239079.1:0-602 GCF_001263595.1 Phalaenopsis equestris | reverse complement strand
GGATCATTAATGTCAAAATCATTTGATGAAGCATGAAGCATATGCATTAATTAAAGAAATGGCAACAAATGAATTTCAATGACCCTCAACAAGGGTAAATCCTAAAAAAGTAACCTGTGTTTATGATACAGATGTGATTTCAATTCTTGCATCTCAAGTTATTGCAATATCAAAGAAGTGTTTATGACAGTTGTTATTGCAATTCTTTCAATTCTTTCAATTCTTGCATCTCAAGTTATTGCAATATACTGCCACTGGAATGAACCAAACTCAATTTACTCCAGTAAGACATTAGGGCATATGATTGATTCTAACTTATCATATGATGCTTTAAATACCATAAACAACCCGTACTCTAACTTTTACAACCCAGGTTGGGAGAACCATCCTAATTTTAACTGGAATCATACTACTGACGGTGGAAACCAAAAATGGGAAAATAATCATGCAAATCCTAATGGAAGCTGGAATAATCAGGGGAACACAAACTATAGACATTCATATCCACCGAAATCTAACAACGATCAACAATTTGAGGATAAGAATATGTCTATGGAAGAAGTGGTATGCAACTGGGAAACCAGTTGCAAAGTCAAAATGCT
>NW_018239078.1:163679-166461 GCF_001263595.1 Phalaenopsis equestris | reverse complement strand
TTTCTTCAATTATTGATTCCTTGATTGCTTTAAGATCTGGAGGACCCTGATGGAAATCCCCAACTTGTTCCTCCATCTTGCTATCTATTGTCGCGACGATGTCAGATATTTTAGGCACTGGTTTTACTTAATGTTTTGCAAGCTCACTGAACTGTATCGGTGCAACGACCTTGGGTACCCATACCCTCCTCTTCTTCGACGATGATGTCTCAGGATGGGATGTCTTAGTAGAGACATCGGTATGTCGAGGGAAGGTATGCTCTCCGTGGTGTAGACCGGCTACAGTGTCAGGTAATCGCTTTGTTTTTATCCCTAGGACTGCAGGAATGACGGGTAAGATCTTCGGACTCAGTCTCGACTTAACCGGTTGACGGCCTGTGGTTCGAGTGGCAGTATGATCAGTAGTAATTATTGTGATATCAACTATGTTCCCCAAACGGAACCAAACGGGGATGTGATTAAGCGGTGCTCCAATTGTCTTACGGGATTGTCTGGCGGAGTTGACGCCTTTCAAAATTTCCTTTTTCATGCGAGGGGAAATCGCATCTCCCACTCGTTTAAGTAACTCGCTAACTGAACATTCTTCTTTGGTAGCAAGCCTTCTGAAAACCGCTCTAACTTGAGTGATAGAAGTGAACTTCTTTTCCTCCTCACCATGCTGATAGAAGAGAACTTCTTTTCCTCCTCACCATGTCCATGAAGTGATGGTAATGCGGCAGCGATCCTCCCGATACTCTCATATCCCTCGGTATCTGTCAGAGGATGGAATCTACTCCCTCGTAGGAGTGGATAAATTTCCGGTAACACTTCTTCAACTGATGAGGCTTCTCCTCAATGGGTGTCTTTTCAAGAGTCTGGGCTTTGATAGCCCTTCGAACTCTTCTATTGCGGTTCCTCCTTTGAGTTCGGGTCAGTGGTACAGTCCTTGAGCTTGACCCGATTTCAAACACGGGTGATAGGATAGTTAATCCTTCAGTTAGCTCTTCAACGATCATCACTTCTTTCCCCTTAGCAGCAGCGGGGATAGCAGGTTTGACGGGTGCTGCGACGGCAGTAGCTTTAGCCTTCTTGCAGGCAGGGAAGTCTTGAAGGCAGTTCAGGTTGAATTCTGTAGGCGGTTCTTGCATTTCTGGAGCAGCGATCTTCATTACCATGAATGGGGCTTTTCCGAGGATAACCTCGAGATCTTCAAATCCAGCTCCAAACTTGATGGTGGGAGTGGCGTTACGGGCGCTACAGTCCGTTGGCAGGTTGCAGGAAAAGGTCAGTGTTGGGTAAGCCATTGCAGCAGACTTTAAAACAGAAAGTTTCAGGGTTAGCTATATGGCCAAAACCTCGTAATTTTTAATGCAAGCACTGAAAGTAGAGGTTGATTTTTAGACCGAGCGGGTTTTAATTTATGGGCATTTTAAATCTTGTTTAAATTTTAATTAATGTAAGAAAATCTCAAAGTGCACGCAGCACAACACGATTTTATTTAATTTATGAAATAGCAAATCAAATTTGGAAGGGAGATGTGAAAACTTTTAGGACCCAGTGCGGGGCCCAATTAGTGGTAGAAAACGCCCAGATGGAATTAGTCCACCGACACACCTATTGGGGATCCGACCCCATATAAAAAAAAATTAAAGAGTCCTTAATGGCCTTCTGAACCCCTCTGTTCAAAGATGGTTGAACAGCTAGTCCTGAAGTCCAGGGAGTTGACCATACCTTCCCAAGACAAAAATAGGTAAAGTATGTCAACGGAAGAAGGGTAATTTGGTCCAAGAGGGGAATGGACACATTATCGATTTGTGGAGATAATATTTCCTGATTTGTAAGGAGCGAAAAGCTTGTCCCCAGCAGAGTCGCCAGAAGCTGTCGGCACTATTTTGGTTAGAGGGGAGTTGCCCGTAAGAAGCTTTTGGCCGCCGGAATTGAAATCCCGTCACCCGCTTCGGAAGGACATTGAAGTTATGAAATCAAATTGACCCCATATTTTTTATAGTTTAAATGAAGGAGCACTATACCTCAAACCCTGTATCTATCTCGAAGGATGAACACAATACTTGAGGATGAGGCTTGATCAAATAAACTAAGGAAAGTGTGACGTCCGTCTGATCAGCAGATCAAATAAACTAAGGAAAGTGTGACGTCCGTCTGGTCTGCAAAACCTTTATATTTATCGACAAGTTCCTCTATTTAATATAAAGAATTAAATAGGGTTTATATTAAGCTGGGTTGGACATGCTTCCTATAAGGGCAAGCCCCTATAGTTAATTACATCTTAAATGACCAAAGTCACCTAAGAAGACTCTCGATAAAAATCAAGAGGAGTTTCAAATGGTAGGACTTTTCAATGAGATCGGACAAAGAGGTGTGAAAAGAGATTGGTTCAAATTTGGAAAATTTTATCATAGAATCTAAAGGAGGAAGAACTTGGGGATGTCATGGATCCAGAGGCAAACTTCGGTGACTTCCCAAGCTATCTTAATGTTTGGCTTCAGTTTTGAGGAGAATTATTTAGGTATTTCATCCTGTCAATATTATTAGTTAGGGCTTACATTTGTGTGAAACAATCACACAAATAGCCTGCATGATTTGAGGATTTAGGTCGTGACAAACGACAACCTCGGAATCCTAAGACAAGTTAGGGCTTATATTGTATAGCAGAGCTATTCAAAGGCCTAAATATGATGTGAGGATTTACGTTGCATAAGCAGGAAACCTGGAAGTCTTATGGCTTTGTTCTTTAAGTCTAAGAAAGGAAGATTGGTTTAACTGGGGAAGACAAGTTTTGTTG